>NC_050069.1:183952-478058 GCF_009764565.3 Dermochelys coriacea | reverse complement strand
AGCAGTTGAACTGAAACTAACTGGACACAACTCAACTCAAAGCCACATGCCTGGCTGAAAATGCTTTACCTGTTCTTGTTACAAGTAACACCTGAGATCAGTAGAGGTAAGTTTAGAGAAAAAAGGATATATTTTCACCTCTTTTTTCAGGTTTACTTCCAAGAGTTTATAGCACTCTGGGTAGAGTCACTGCCACTGCTCCCCCTGCATAGTCAGTCAATATCCACTCTTGTTTATGAGGCTCATTCACAGAGCAACAGATGAGACAATATAAGAGACCAAAAACCAAAAAGAAACAATGTTATTGTAAGGCAAAGGGAAATAGAACAAATTGCCCCTACTTGTTCAGGCGTATTGCCACCATCAGCATAAAGTCTGGGGTCTGCTCCATATTGAAGAAGTGTCTCCACTGCAGCCATGTGACCACCAAAAGCAGCACGATAAAGAGGAGTCCTGCCAAAAGCTCCCTACACAAATAAAAACAATGAACATGAGGAAAATAGAAAAGCAGTACTTGTGGCACCTTAGAGACTAACAAATTTATTAGAGCATAAGCTTTCGTGAGCTACAGCTCACTTCATCGGATGCTTATGCTCTAATAAATTTGTTAGTCTCTAAGGTGCCACAAGTACTGCTTTTCTTTTTGCGAATACAGACTAACACGGCTGCTACTCTGAAACCTGTCATGAGGAAAATAGTGTCTGACAGTCACATATAGCAATCTGCTGTCATCAATGCTCTGCACATCTCCACCCACTCTGCATAAAGGACAACCTATAAAGCTCCATCTCCCTCTGCAGAAGTGGGTACCAGCAGGATCTGATTAAAGCAATTTGCAACTCTAAACACGCTCACATGGGGTCATGTGCCACAACCCTACTCCTCCCCACCATCATCCCATCCCTGCTTAGGGTTGTAATGGCCAGGACCACTGTCATCTGGATGACCTGACAACCTCAGAAATGGAGCACTTGTGGGGGGGGGGAAGGAAGCCAGAGAATGTAAGAATTCTTTAAAAAGGGTTTACCAGTATTTTTTTTATCTACACCCATTTACTTTCAGTCCTATTTCCTTGTAAGTTGTCTCTTTGTGTACCCACAGCCTTTTTATTCTCTAGAAAGACCAAAGTCTTTATAGGGAGGCAGAACCCAGCCTGTACCCAAACTCAGTACCTTCTTTTCCTGCGTCTTACTGCTCCTCAGGCAATGATCTGGTGCTGTCTTTAAAACTCCCCTCTCTGGAATTATTCCATCAACCTCAGAATGAGGTGGGGCTAATTAATGTAAATCCTAGATCCCTCCCACTCCCAGCAGCTTCTGAGAAGATTTGTGATTGATTAGAGCCAGCTGGACCACACCCTAGTTATAATTTTCTGAGGTAGTCCACTACCTACAGATTCTTGGGCTTTGGGTTTTTTTCACCCTTGTGACAGTTCATTCTCTCATAGTCATATATATAAAAGCAACCTGCTGGGCTAGAGGGGGGTCTACCATTGCTCCCCTTTGTGCAAGCTGTGGTCTCCCCTCCTTTCTAGAACATCACTCTATTGTCATACAAGCTGGGTTCTGTCCAGAGGGAAGGAGGTCTCAGCCCCTATCATGTGGGCAGGAAATGCTATGTATGCATCTTCCCCACTCAAACTATGATGGGGTGGCTGCAGCACGTACCCTGAGTTCCCTTTTCATGTGGTGTCAAAAAAGGCCCTCACGTAGAGATAGCAACTAATGTTCCCTCGTTTTTTTTTCTTCTTCTCGTGTGTGGAACAAATGGCTGCCTAAGCTCATAGCACATACTCTCCACCCTCTCTCATCTCACACATTTCCTTCTTCCTCTATCCTCTCCCTCATTACATCTGCTCCTTTCATTCATTCTCCCTTCCTGCCTCTTCATTCATTCCAAATCCTACATTCATTTCAATGAGACTTGATTAGCATGACAAACTACACAAATGTTGACAAAGGTCAAGGAAGAGACAGACTGTTCAGGTCTCTGTCAGGAGTGGATGCAACCCACCCACAATAGGATCCCACACTGCATCTGAGGTTTCAACTTTTGCCCATTTATCATTCCTATCCATTCCTGAGCTGCTATCAGGTTGTTCCACAGCATGATGCTCTGTCACTCTTTTTTCCCATAGTCAAGAACAGTTTTCCTCATCACTTTTTGATGACACATCTTTATGATACCTGATAATTTGAAAAAACATCCATCTTGCTCTTCCTCTTATTTGCAATATTGGCCTAGAAAACGTTTGTCTCAATCTCTCCTCTCACATTGGCTGCACAGTCGCTCTCTTCTGAGTTTAAACACTTTCTCTCCACCATTCTCAATTTTCCTTATTCCTCTCTTCCCCATCCCCTTCATCATGTTTGTTAAATTTGAGTGCTCAGTCATTCATTCTGCACACAGTAAAAGAAAGAGTCCACTAGGAGATGTGCAGTGCCTCTGTCTCTTTCCTTTCTTGACCACTCAGGTTCATCAGAGCCAGCAGCTGAGTCTCCCCCATAGCTGAGTCCCATTTGCCTGGTACATTGAAGCACCCCTAAGAGGGGCTCCTTGTAGTGGAAGGCCACTTCTCCCAGGGTCCCTTGGGCAAGCTAAGATGTTTTTCCTTTTCCCTTGCCTCCATCCCCTCTCCATTAGAGCCAAAAGAGTGACAGGGTCCTCTTCAGCGCAGCAGGGGCCTAGTTGCCTCTGGTTGTAGGTGTGGGGCCAGCCATGTCTTCTTTCTGCTGGAGGCTCTCTGCAGTCTCAGACAAACATTACTGCATTGGTTACACTTGAGTCATATTTTCAAACTTTACTTTTTTTTTTTAAATGGAAGTGGACATTCTGGCTTCAAGTGATTTCAGGATCTGGGGCCTTAGGTATAAGTTTAGGTTTATAATGCCTATGTAAAGCAGTTATGGAACATGATCCACCTTCATTGCCTGAGAAGCAGGCTCCTACCCCACTAATATCAGAAGGGTTGACTTTACCAAATTGCTATTTTCTGAAGGGAAAAGGGATTTGGGAGTGAAGTTAGGAGGACTGACTACCAGGAGGGAGACATTGGAACATAACTAAAAGAAAGGCAATTGATCAGTGTGTGAAGATGGGAGGGGCACAAGAGAAATGAATAGGTAATGCTATAATTCAGTCATGGGTATTTTAGTAGAAATCATGGACAGGTTATAGAATGATAGAAGATTAGGGCTGGAAGAGACCTCAGGAGGTCATCTAATCCAATCCCGTGCTCAAAGCAAGACCCACCCCAAATGAATCATCCCAGACAGGGCTTTGTCAAGTCGGGCCTTAAAAACCTCCAAGGATGGAGATTCCACCACCTCCCGAGGTAACCCATTCCAGTGCTTCACAACCCTCCTAGTGAAACAGTGTTTTCTAATATCCAACCAAGATCTCCCCCACCACAACTTGAGACCATTGCTCCTTGTTCTGTCATCTGCCACCACTGAGAATAGCCGAGCTCCATCCTCTTTGGAACTCCTTTTCAGGTAGTTGAAAGCAGTTATCAAATCCTCCCTCACCCTTCTCTTCTTCAGACTAAATAAGCCCAGTTCCCTCAGCCTCTCTTCATAAGTCATTTGCCCCAGCCCCCTAATCATTCTTGTTGCCCTCCACTGGACTCTCTCCAATTTGTCCACATCCTTTCCATAGTGGGGGCCCCAAAACTGGATGCAAATCTCCAGATGTGGCCTCACTAGTGCTGAATAGAGGGGAAGAATCACTTCCCTCAATCTGCTGGCAACGCTCCTACTAATGCAGCCCAATATGCCATTAGCCTTCTTGGCAACAAGGGCACACTGCTGACTCATATCCAGCTTCTCGTCCACTGTAATCCCCAGGTCCTTTTCTGAAGAACTGCCTCTTAGCCAGTTGGTCCCTAGTCTGTAGCAGTGTATTAAATGAGGACCTCCAAAATATGGAACAATATTTCCGGAAATGGAGGCTCAAACCTGTGACAAAGTAGGGAGTATTAACCTGGTAATGTTGCGTGGGAGTTTTACTTGTTTACTGACTTCTGCTAACATGGGGCGTGCCTCCATTTTCCTGGGGTACTGCACCAGTACTGGATGGTGATGGGAAGTAAGGGGGTGGCTTCACTGAGGGATGATACTTGACGGCCAGCACGTAAATGATGGTGACTGCCCTTCATAACCTGAGCCCAGGAGGGGACTGGGACCAGATGACACCTTCTGCCCAGGAAACTGGGCAAAGGCTGGAAGAGAGGCTGGGGGTATGGCTGGGTGAGGCTGCAGGAAGGGGTTTCAGTTTGGAGCTGGCTGGGGAGACGGCAAGATGTCCAGAACCAGGGTCTGGGCTCCCCACCCCACAAGAGGGACCTGGCTGAGCACAGGCGCCGACTCTGGGGGTGCTCTGGGGCTGGAGCACCCACGGGGAAAAATTAGGGGTTACTCTGCTCCCCTCACTCCCTGCCCCACCTCCTCCTCCTTTTCCCCGCCTAAGAGCACCGTGTCCCCGCTCCTCCGCCTACCTCCCAGCGCTTCCCCCTGGCCACCACCAAACAGCTGTTTGGCGGCGTGCTGGGAGGGAGGGGGAGGAGTGGGAACATGGTGCACTTGGGGAGGAGGCGGGGAAGAGGAGGGGATAAGGTGGGGATTTGGGGAAGGAGTTGAAATAGGGGCAGGGAGGGGGCGGAGTTGCGGCAGGGACTTTGGGGAAAGAGTTGGAATGGGGGCGGGGCAGGGGTGGGAAGAGGCGACGCTGGGGCAGAGCCGCATGGAAGGGGTGGAGTGGGGGCAGGGCTGGGGGCAGGGCAGGGGCGGGGGGGAGGGGTCGAGTGTCCAGGGGAAAGTATGGAAGTCACCCCCTATGTGACTGAGGGGTCCTGTTTTCTACAAGCTCTGTTTAGAGTGTATTCCTGTCATCTAATAAACCTTCTGTTTTATTGGCTGGCTGAGAGTCATGGTGAATTGCAGGATGTGGGGGGGTGCAGGGCTTTGATTCCTTCACACTCCATGACAAAACCAAACCCTGGAAAAACAATAGTAAGGGCATTTCATCTTGATAATAGGAATGCTAAAAGCGCACTGAAAATAGCTTTCTGTGGTAAAAATGTGCAACACAATTACACTCCAACATATCTTGGAGTAAAACTTGACTGCACCCTCTCCTTCCATGATCATCTTGAGAAGGTAGCTGCAAAGATCGAAATGAGAGCCAACATAGTCCAGTTGCAACCTGGGGTGCACCAACATCAGTGCTGCGAACATCTGTAATAGCACTTGTGTCATAAATATAAAGGGAAGGGTAACCACCTTTCTGTATATAGTGCTATAA
Organism: Dermochelys coriacea; assembly: GCF_009764565.3. Lineage (NCBI taxonomy): Eukaryota > Metazoa > Chordata > Testudines > Dermochelyidae > Dermochelys > Dermochelys coriacea. The sequence goes on along the minus strand of NC_050069.1, from coordinate 472,757 downwards.
AATACCTCCTGGCCAGAGGCAAAGTCCTTTTACCTGTAAAGGGTTAAGAAGCTCAGGTAACCTGGCTGGCACCTGACCCAAAATGACCAATGAGGGGACAAGATACTTTTAAATCTGGAGGGGGGGAAAGGCTTTTGTCTGTCTGTGTGATACCTTTGCTGGGAACAGATCAAGGATGCAAGCCCTCCAACTCCTGTAAAGTTAGTAAGTAACCTTGCTAGAAAATGCATTAGGTTTTCTTTGTTTTGGCTTGTGAAATTCGCTGTGCTGGAGGAAATGTGTATTCCTGTTCTTGTGTCTTTTTGTTACTTAAGGTTTTGCCTAGAGGGATTCTCTATGTTTTGACTCTGACTGCCTGTAAGATTATCTTCCTTTCTGATCTTACAGAGTTATTCTCTTATCTTTTTTTGTTCTTCTAATAAAGTTCTGTTTTTTTAAGAATCTGATTGGGTTTTTTGGGACTTAAAAATCCAAGGCTGGTTTGTGCTCATCTTGTTTATTCTCAAGCCTCCCCAGGAAAGGGGGTGTAGGGCTTGGGGGAATATTTTGGGGGAATAGGACTCCAGGTGGTCCTTTCCCTGTTCTCTGTCTAAATCACTTGGTGCTGGCAGCATACTGTTCAAAGACAAGGTGAAATTTGTGCCTTGGAAAAGTTTTTTAACCTAAGCTGGTAAAAATAAGCTTAGGGGGTTTTTCATGTGGGTCCCCACATCTGTACCCTTGAGTTCAGAGTGGGGAGGGAATCCTGACGACTTGTATATTCAGTATTTGAATATTGTGCACCGGTAAGGAGCAGATGCAGCCACACATGACTTGTGGACACCCAGCTGAGTACAGTGATGTGGTGCATCACAGGAACCCTGAAGACGACTCCAACACCATGGCTACCTGTCCTGTCTAACATTGCTCCCCTGTCGATATGCCGAGCTGCTGCAACGTTTGGCGAAGCTCAGTGAATTCAGGAAACCAAATGTCTTCCTATTCACCAAGACCTTGACAATGCCCCCCCATAACGTCTTAAGTCCCGCAAGCCTTTCTGGGAACATTTGTTTAGCCTCATGCAATCAGGCTACAATCAGGAGGAGGCTTGGAAAGCAGACTGCGCTAAACAAGACTTAAAAAATAAGCACCTTGTGCCAGATCACACATAGAAGGTTCCTGGGTTTGACCTTCCATGGTCATCTTGGTCAACTCTGAACCGAATGCGAATCAACCATGGTAGATGCGGATATCTAATGCACAAATGTAAAATCAAGGACTCCGCAGTGTGTGAGTGTGATTCCCCATGACAGACCATAGAACATATCATTACCCAATTTATTAATATGAAGGAGGCATTACTGCAATAAATTCTGCTATTCCTGAGGTAGCCATTTGGCTCAATCAATGTCAGGTAAAATTCTAGTTGCTGCTCTAAACCAGCCATATGAAAGAAGAAAGAGAAGCAGTGCATGGGATTCTTCCATCCTAAGTGCAGGACTCTGAACTTGTCCGTGTTGACAATAAACAAAAATTCATAGCCAGTCATCTGTCCATGACTTATACTATAAATACCTGCTGCTGGGGGAGGGGTCGGGGGCTGCTGCTGGCGGGGCGCTCTAGGGGGCCACTGCTGGGGGGGTGCCCCGGGACCAGTGGCACCAGCTGCCAGGGGCTACTGTGTAGTGGCTGCTCCAGCCATCCCAGGACTGCTGCCAGGAGGGGTCTGGGAGGGCCACTGTTTGGGGGAAGGTCTGAGGCCAGCGGCATCAACTACTGGGGGCCATCCCAAGACTGCTGCTAGGAGGGGTCCAGGAGGACCACTGCTCGGGGGGGGTCTGGGGCCAGAGGCACCAGCTGCCGGGAGCCACCAAGCAGTGGCTGCTCCAGCTGCCCCAGGACCACTGCTGGGAGGGGTCTGGGAGGGCTGCTGTTTGTGGGAGGGTCCGAGGCCCGCGGCACCAGCTACCAGGGGCCATCCCAGGACTGCTGCTGGGAGGGGTTCAGGAAGACCACTGCTCAGGGGGGTCCAAGGCTAGTGGCACCAGCTGCCGCGGGCTGCCCTGGGACTGCTGCCAGGGGCTGCTGAGCTGCGGCTGCTACTGCCACCTCCAGGACTGCTGCTCAGGTGGTCCCCGGGGCCAGCTGCACCAGCCGCTGCTCAGGCAGTCCCAGGGGCCAGCTGCCCAGGGCTACCTGAGCAGCAGCCAGTGCAGCTGGCCCCGGGAACACCCAAGTGGCTGGCTGCGGGGCCGCTCCAGCAGTGGCCGGTGTGGCTGTCCCTGGGGCCACCTGAGCAGCTAGCCCCTGGGGTCAGCCACACCGGCTGCTGCAGAAGTCATGGAGGTCATGGAAAGTCACAGAATCCATGACCTTAGTGACCTCCATGACAGATACAGAGCCCTACTAATAGGTAAAAGTTAATTAGACTAGGAATTAGGAAAGAGAACACTAAAATGTTAGATATTAAATTTAAACGAGAAATTAGGCAAGGGGTGGGAAATAAATTCCATATAACAAAAGTTTTAAAAAGTAAAGATTAAAAATACAAGAGAGAAAAACAAAAACAGACATAGAATTTTTGGCCAGAATTGACATTTATGATCGTGAAGCTAACCTGCCTGACACTGGCTCATAGAATTTCACCCTATGATGCCAGCACTGACATTTTTTGCTCACTACAGGGATAACTTGGTTAAATAATCGGGCCTGTTTTATGTAGAAGGTCAGACTAGATGATCTAATGGTCTTTTGTGGCCTTTAAATCTATGACACTATGAATTATCTGTTAATTCAGCCGTGATGATACTATTACTGGAATGTGCATTCAGTTTTGGTGTCCTTTTAACAAGGGTGTTTAAAAATTAGAGACTGAGTTCAGAAAAGAGCTACGAGAAAGATTCAAGGTCTTGAAAACATGTCTTGGGGCGGGGAGGGGGAAATATTTCAGATCAGCCAGTTATCAAAGCATGGATAAATGTGAGCCTTTGGCTCCTAGATGAGCTGCCATGACAACCAGGCACTTGGTAAATGCTCTCAGTGCCATAGAAAATCCACACAATAGCACACTGTACTGATAGTGTGAGTTTCCTTTTAGGAAACAAAGGTACTTCCAGTGGGCTGGATGGATGTACATATGCGACTATGCCTCCTAGAGAATGAGTGCCCTGAAGCAACCTTGAGATGCTAGTGTAGGGATTATGAAAGCTAGAGTGACCATCCTGAACTCGAAGTGACAGATGAACTTGTTGAGTCATCTGAGGTCTAGAATGGCATACCATCTGTTCTGATAACTGGGCCTACAAATTTACCCTAATTGTGAACTCAACTGTAAAAAGTGAGTGTAAGTTCATAAGATGTCACAATAACCTATAACCAGTGCTTATGGGAAAAGATGCAAAAGTAAGACAAGACTGAATTAGTCCACACAAAAAGGGCCAATTAAGATCATGCTTGACATACAAGAAAAGTGTGGAACCGGAAATCAGTAAACCAAAACTGGCATAGAAAATGAGGTCTAATTGGTGGACAAAATAATGAGGGAACGGGCTATTTCACCCATCACCAGGGGTGAAAGTAAAATGCAGATCTTACCACTCTGCTTCCCCCTGCCCCGGAAGGGGCATGGCCTTGGGCAGAAGGGGACGGGGCTGGGAGGGTCAGCATCCGCCAGCCAGTCCACCTGCGCTCCCTGGCCCGCACCGCCCAGGGCTCCAGCGGCAATTTAAAGGGGCCAGGGCTCTGGCTGGTGCTGTGCAGTAGCCGGAGCCCTGGGTCCTTTAAATCGTGGACCTGGGGCAGCTACTTCTTTTGTCCCCCCCGTCAGCAGCCGGGGGGGAGGGGCAGCGCTGCCCTTTTTGAGTCCCCTACCCCATCGGCGGTCCTGCTAGTAGGGACCTGGCAGGGCCACCGATTGGGAGGGACCTGGCAGGGCCACCGATCAGGGGCGCAAAAGGGGCAGAAACGTTAAAGTGCTGCTGCAGCAGCCATGGCAGTGCTTTAAAGTCAGTTGTACGGGCCGGTACTGGCAGCTCCTTTTACACGGTACCGGCCCATACCCCCTTACTTTCACCCCTGCCCATCACTCCATTTTTGGGTCCTTAAAGAAAAAGACTTTGGGGAGAAAAATTGGCTACTGCTCTGAGCTTCCCCACCATGGCTGCCACCTCCACTGTTTCCTGGGACCAGGACCTACTTCATCCCAATCATGAAAAATGTCCTGACCAGACTGGGCCAGAGAGAGGGAGTCAGAGGGCACTGCCACCTTCAGTGGCTCCATGTAAATCCCAAATATCCCCATCTCATTTCTTCTCTTTCCTATCTCTTTCTCCTTTTTCCTTCTGTGTAATAATAATCTGGTTTAGATGGCCAAGACCGCATATTTTGCAACATTGCTGTGATCTTGTGACCAGGACATGTAGCTAAAAGCAATGCGATAAACAGTCCAGTGCTGATACAAGTTTGCCTGGTCTCAGAGTAGCTGATAAAACCATTTGCTGTGCCTGTGTTTTTCCAGAAGTGCAGCTGTAAGTGAGAGTTAACATCAGAGGCAGAAGCTGCATTTTTGATCTTTGGTTGTCCTCGTCTTTTTCCTGGTGAGTGCATTTGTCTTGTTTTGTCTTCTAGGAAACAGGAGTGGACTTTAACAACAACCTCTGTTACAGCTCATCTGAACTAACTTCTCTTCTCACCAAAAAGAGGAGTTATTCCGATCTTTAATATCATCAAAAAGATTGTCAGATAAGGGAGTTTTACTTTTAAAAACTCTCTACAGCTAAAGGAAAAGGGGACAAGGAATGTTAAAATGAAAACCTTACTTAATACTTTACATTTCAAATGCTTTAACTCTTTTTTCTGTATCTTTAATAAAAGATTTAATGAATTTTTAATTGTGTTTTTGCCAGGGTACTAAGCAGGCTGATGTCTCTATATACCAAACTCCAAACCTTGTTTAATACTGTTTAATTTTGAACAAAGACTGGATTACATTAACAATTTGAATTTTTGGGCCCATACATTTCATCTAAATTAACACATCCTCCTTTCTTTTTGGGGATAAAAATTGATGGAAATAAAACCTTTTGTTCTTTAACTCGGGAGGCACCTCCTCCACTTCTCCAAGTTGTAGAAGGGAATCCATTACTTGTCTCAACAATATCTAGTGAGAGGGGTCCCTGAAGAGGTACAAGGACGGTGGGGGGTTGGCAAAGTTGGAAGTGGAATCAAAGAGCCAGGGTCTGCTCCAGGCACCAGCTAAGGAAGAATGTGCCTGGGGCGGCCCCTGTGAAGGGGCAGCATTTCGGCCATTCTTGGGGCGACGTTTCGGCCACCTTTTTTTTTTTTTTTGCTTCGGCAGTCCGGGCGGCTTTTTTTTTTTGCTTGGGGTGGCAAAAAAGCTTGAGCCAGCCCTGCAAAGAGCTCCGTGTTGATGACTTCTAGGACCCACTGGTCTGTAGTAACACCATCTAGACATCCAAAGAGAAAGGCAAGCAGCTGTCAAACTTGCTGCCTGGATCCATGCACTGCAAGAGTGGCAGTTGAAGAGTAGGCTAAATTTCTTCACCTCTTTCTGGAAGGCTCAACAGATTTACACAGGCAGTAATAGGATGAAGAAGATCTTTGCTGGAATGAGTTTTGAGGTATCTTGTTTCCTCCTCCTCTGAGCCAGAGGATAAAGGCCCAGGGATTCAGGGATTGAAGAGTAACTCTAGAATGTGTCAATATAACACTTCATCCATCTTTGAATTAAATAAGTTAGGACCTTCAAATGGCAGATCCTCAATGGTGCCTTGTACCTTTTTTGGTATACCCGATGACTGCAATCATAAAGATCTGTGCATGGTAACAGGGTTAACCATAAGTGTAGTGGATGTGTCTGAATCATCTATGCCTGCCTTTAACAATGTCTTGGCAAATCAACTGGCCCCCAGCAAGAATAGACCTCACTTCTTCTTGAATCCTGAGGTACTTTTTCTGCAAACTGGGAAATCTTATCACATTACAAGGAAATGCATTTTTTTAGAAACACTTGGTAATTGTCTACATGAACCTGAAGGCTGGCCAATGAATACACTTTCCTCCTGAAAAGTTTTTTTAAAAATCCTTCTTATGAGTCATTTTAGGAGGTGGTTTCATTTTCTCCCACACTACAGCGATCACCAGCAAATCAAAAGCATGATGAGTGTAAAAATATTCAAATCCTTTAAGAGGGTCCTAGTAACAATGGCCAACTCTTTTAGAAATGGCAAAGATGGAGGACAATGTTTGCATAAATCCCTTGTTTGCTTCTAGAATACCCTCATTAAATGGGCATGGCTAATCTGCTTGGCATCATGGGATGCAAAATGTCAATACTTTTCTTTTTGATCCTCCTTACTTTGTCCTTCACGTTCCACAATATGGGGCTCTCTGCCTGATGTGCCTGTAGTGCTTTAGGAGACCCCAAAAGAGAAGAAGCTCTCCGACATGACAAAGGAGATTTCCAAGATTGAGGTCTAGCAAGTTGAGGCTCCCAGGTGACTGGTAAGGCCAGGTTCACATGACATAAGAGTATGACATAAGGCCAAGGTGGAGGTACCCAAGGAATTTGGATCTTGGCTGATCTGTGCCTTTTACAGTTCTGACTAGAAGAGTGTCCTCTTGACTCCCTTTCAACTTGCATTCAGGGATCGACGCTAGTAATTGGGAGACAAATCCAGAAGCAAGTTACTTGCTAGGGTCTGATGAGGAAGAAGTGTAGGAATACATTTTCTCATATGGTGGAGCCGATCTCTCAGATGTTGATAGATGCTTTACAAGTTGGAGAGGAGGACTCCAATGGAGCATGGTGGAGCAAAATTTTTAGTTTTGATTCCAGTAATGATAGAGGTCTTTTAAGGATTACTGTCAGTGTCACACTGAGAGAGGGAAGTGTGACACTGGCTTTGATGTAGAGACAATCCCATGGAGTCACAAAAGTAATGACACTGTGGCCTCCAGAGAATCTAAATGGGCCCAGATGAAGTCCAGTTTCTAGATGGGTATCAGGGTCAATTTTTTGCATATTTAGTTGTAAGCCTAACCACAAAAAAAGGGTGATTGTTCAGCGAGTAATGGTGAGGACATCTGCCCGTGTGGCGGCTTTTAGTAGACAATTGTTCAGGTAGGAGAATATTATTACCTGCCTGCTTGCATAGATGCACCGCTACCACCGTAAGAATTTTGGAGAACACTTGCTGTGCTGTTGAGAGACCAAAGGGTAGAACTTTGTATTGGAAGTGTTCTGTTTGAAGAGTGAACCTGAGGAACCTCCTCTGTGCGGGATGAACGGTTACGTGGAAATACGTGTCTTGGAGATTGAGGGCCCCAATCCCCCGTTTCAGTGCTGGTATTATTGTTGCTAGTGTGACCATCCTGAACTGTTGGAGCCTTATGAATCTATTGAATTTTCTGAGGTCTAGAATAGGCCACTATCCCCCATTCTTTTTCTGGGTTAAGAAGTAATGGGAATAAAAGCCGTTCCCCCTGCATTGAGCTGGTACCAGTTCTACAGCACCCAGATGCAAGAAGTGGTTTACTTATTGCCATAGAAGCTGTTCATGAGCAGCATCCCTGAAGAGTGATGGGGAAGGAGGGTGGGTAGGGGGTGTGGAAATGAACAGTATTGTATAGCCTGTATGGATTATTTCTCGGACTCATTTGTCCATGGTGGTGAGTTTCCACGGTGAATAGAAAGGGGTCAAACAGTATCCTTGGAGGTCTCTGCCTTTGCTGTCATGAATCATTTTGCCTCAGTTTTTGTGTGTATGGGGCAGATCTTGTGCACTGGGAAGGACAGTATCTACCCTGTTTTTTTCCACGTTGCAAGTGTATGTACACCTACAGTACAAAGGGTTGCCTGAGAATCCTTCAGGGTGCGGAGGGTCTCGTCTGTCTTTGTGGCAAACAGCTTTTGGCCATCAAAGGGAAGGTCCTCCACCATGCATTGCATCTCCGTGGGGAAGCCAGATAGGTGGAGCCATGATGCTTAGCACATGACTATAGCAGTGGCTGAGGAGCATGCTGCCATGTCTGCTTCATCAAAGGATATGATGGTTTTGAATTACTCCCTTTTGTCTTCTAGGATACAATCAATAAAGTTCATTAATTTAGAATAAATTGATTGGTTGCATTTAGCCATCCATGTGGCATAACTGGCAATCCGAAAATGCAGAGTGGCCGATGAGTAGGCCTTGCAGCCAAAAAGGTCTGGTCGCTTCCATTCTTTGTTATATGGCACAGATCTGAAATTATGTTGTTTATCGCACTGATAGACTGTGTCAACAACTAGAGAGTTTGGTTCTGGGTGAGAAAATAAAAAGTCCATCCCCTTTTTATCCGCTCTCTTACACGTGGGTGGTATAGTTGCTGGGGTGCGCCATATGTCTTTGGCTGGTTCCATCAGCGCATCGTTTATAGGAAGCGCTATTTTTGATGCAGATGAGGTGTGTAGAATATCCAGTAGTTTAAGTTTTTACTGTGGGACATCTTATAGAAGGATCTCTAGGGAATATGAGATTCTTTTGAACAGCTCCTCGAAGTGTTTGAAATCAGCAGCAGCTGTGGGTGGTGGAGGCATTAGGGCCTTGTTTGGGGAGGAAGAGGAAATTTTGGTTGGAGGCATCATCTCCTGTTCCAAGGCTTCCTCCTGTTCCTCAAAGCTCTTCTCTGGGAGCTCTAAAGGTGCCAAACTGAGGCTGGTGGGGAAGTCCTAAACTTTTCCCTGTAGAAACTCAGGGGTCTGGGGTATTGTCCCCTATATGCTGCCCAGGGGTCCCAATAAGGCCACTGTATGGGAAAAGGCATAGGTGGTGGTAGCCATAGGTGATCATACCAGGACTGGGTGCCCATCTTGTGGAAGGATTTAGTCTGCATGCGTGGACTTAAGGGTGTAGTAGTTTGGATGGGAGAAGAGTAGTTTGAGAAAAAGGCACCCTCCTTCTCATTATCTTCCTCCTCACTAGGTGGAGGAGCCAATGGGGAAGCGGGTTGGCATGATACTGTGCATACTAGAGAGAAATCGGTGCTGAATAGTGGAGATTGCAGCATTGAAGAGACAAGTAGATTCTTGTGTTGTAAGAAATGGTATGGTGTACCAGTGGTTTTGGCACCAAAGTGGTTGGTGCCGGTGATGCTGCTACAGGTGCGGGTGTTGGTGCCTACCTCTGAGCACTCTGCACTACTGGAACAGGTGGTGGCACCATAGGCTGTGGGGAGCGCCTCAGTGCTGTGTCCAGCTCCATCGATGCTGTATAAGAGGAAGAGAGTATTTGTTTGCCTCTCAACTCTGAGTCTGCCCACTTTGGGTCAGTGGTTGTCATGTACCAGAGGATCCCAGTGCCTCATATGTACTCAGCTACAGTGCCGTTGGTACCTAGGGTAGGGAAGGATCCGAAGACTGCTTCTTTTTTGCTGCGTCTTTCAGGGGAGAAGTTGATGCTCTTTTCCTCTGAGCCTTTTTGGAGGAATGAGCCTTCTTGTGTGGAGAAGATGAAGTCTCTGGAGATCTTTTCCAGAGGGGTTCTGCTGGCCGGGATCAGATGCCAGGCACAGAGACTTCTCCATGAGCATTAGCTTGAGACGCAAGTCTTTGTCCTTTCTGGCTCAAGTCTTTAGGTTGCTGTAGTGAGAGCACTTCTGAGGTATTTGTCTCACCTAGGCAGTGGGCACTCTGAGAGTATCTGTCTGACACTGTGATCGCCTTCCGGAAGTAAAAGCAACACTTGAAGCCCAGTGAGCCTGGCATACTGCAACTATGGTGGTTCATCCCTACAGATGAACAGTAACTGTTCTAACAGCTAGAAATAAAGGTATATTTTTTTTTTAAAACAGAAAATAAATGGGGAAAGAAAGGGTAAGTAACCATAACTAATCTACTAAAACTATTCTAAGAAGAAGCTATTTTAAGCACTAAGAAACTGTTTTCACTCTGCAGGGAGCTCCGTCTCAGGCTGAGGACAGTTCAGAATAAACTGAGGGGGGTTGGGTCACATTTGCTAGACAGGCCCCAACAATGGTGTGATAGGGATAATGCATGCGTGACCCAGATGAGCACTGCTGCTGAAACTCTCCAATCGAAGGAATAGGGGCGCGCATTCACGTGAAGTGAAGCACCCACAGGGACATTCCTCGAAGAAAAAGTAGTTGATGCTGGGAAGGCTGGTACCAAGAAAAGCAGTACTGAGAGTACTGGTAGGAAAGATATCTTTGTTGGTGCCCCAAAGGGAATGGACAGGTTATCATCAAGTGATCCATCCCGTCACCCAATCCCAGCTTCTGGCAAACAGAGGCCAGGGACATCATTCCTGCCCATCCTGGCTAATAGTCATTGCTGGACCTATCTTCCATGAATCAATCTAGCTTCCTTCTGAACCCTGTTATAGTATTGGCCTTCACAACACCCTCTGGCAAGGAGTATGGAATCTCAGAAACCACTGAGGTGGGTGAGGATTCCTGTGACTCTGTAACACAGGGAAGCAGGGTGCTTACAAGTATGGGGGGGGGGGGCAAGCTGAGACTAGCTCCTTTCCAACAGAAGGCAACATGCCCTCAGGATCAGGGGCAGGAGAGGTGTTGTCAGTGACTCAGGAAACTGTCCCAGTTGTTAGCTGACAGGTTTTTGCAGGTGAAAAGGGACAGACCCCTTCCTAGGGAGAACAGAGAAATGTGTCTTAGAAGGGGGCCCAGAGAAGGAAACTGGGGAAGGAATAGTGGGAGTACAGGAATGTCTCCTCACTGGTCACTTGGGAGAGGATGCCCAGGACCAAATGGGTAAATCAACATCTGTACACCCAAGCAAACAGCCTGTGACTCAGATTTTGAGAGGGAACTGTGTGACCGACCTCCTGGAGGGGAGCAGTCACACAGCTGACTTCTCAGGAACAGAGAAGGGGATGGCAGAGGGTACCCCAATCCAGGTCCCAGTTTTTCAGGATGCTATTTCTGATAAGTTTTTGGAAAGTAACTCTGCCTCTTTAAATCAAGATGCAGCTCCAGTGCCTGCGATAACAGAGGAGTTGAGACTAGGAAATTGTCAGGTGGTCTCAGAATGCAAATGACCCAACTGACAGAGAGGGAGGTGTTTTTCCACAGGCTGTGAGACACAGAGAGCTGTTATGGGAAAACTGATGGGAAAAGGTGCATCTGATCAAAGGGTAGACACACTTAGCCCAGAGAGCACAAATCATTACCCTAGAGGAAAAGGGGGTAGGGAAGGACTCAGTACTGGGGGGGGGGGAGACACAGGGTAACCCCCCCAAAAGAGAGCTGGATTTTTTGCATATGTACAGTCCTGGGGTTGGGAGACAGCTCCCCAAAGGGCCAGTCAATATGCAGGATCCCCCTGAACCCCTATCTTACAAGAGCCTGAGGTAACAAAATCCCAGAAACATGATTAAATTAAGAGCCCACACAGGAGGGAACACTGGAGGGAAAGAAAAACCAGTGACTGATTACATGGGAGGGAGTCAAATGACACCCTGGGTAATGAACAAATCAACCTCAGAGTACCTAAACAGAGGGCGTGGTATCATAAAGATACTTGTAAACAGCCATCTGTGATAAAAATTTTGGTATGATGTTAAGTTTTGGGATAATAAACCTGGTTCGCTGTGTGAAGGGGGAAACTGAGGCACACAGCCTCATGGCCTCAATGGCTGGATGATAAGAGAATTATAACACAAAGTGTCTTTGAGTTAGTCACTGACTAACCCTTTTGCAATAAACTAAGGGGGGAAGTGTGACATTCTATACCTTGGGGGAGTATCCTGTAACTCCATATGCCTCATTTATATATAATAGTGATACTGCACATACAGCAGGCCATGCGAGGCATCAGGGGAAAGGTTATGAACTGCTGAAACCCACTGTTCTATCTAAATATGTGTATCTTTAGTGCATATGAAGTTATGAGATTGTGTTGTATGGTTGTCACTAAAACATGCTTTAAGTTGGGGAATCAGCCAGATATTAGCTCCTCAGAGACAAGCAATCATCAACAGCCATTGTCCCGCAAGAGAGCTACAATTCAATGACTCACCTGTAGGTCACACCAGGAGAATTGCTCAAATTTGTGCCTGGGGACTCAGCAATGCCCACCAGACATGCCTGGACTTGTGTTTTCCAAGCACATGGACTAAGGGTATACAACAGAACACAGGGGCCCCATGCTTGCCCTTTCTCCTGCCCCCACCTATGCTGCAAGCTACCAGGAGACTCAAAAGATTGAAGACTCCAACAGAGGAGACTGGCCCAGGTTTAAGAGACAAACCTGTATATTAAGGACTGCAATAACCAGTGGGGTGAGAAAAAACACTTAATCTCGATCAGCGTTTTTCAAAGTTTGGGTCACGACATGTCAGGCACTGGGTCACTCTGGTCAGCACCGCTGACTGGGACATTAAAAGTCCCATTGGCGGTGCTGCCCAGATAAAGCTGGCTAGTGCCTACCTGCTCCAACACCCCACTGCGCCCTGGAAGCGGCCAACAGCAGGTCTGGTTTCTAGGCAGGGGGGGCCACGGAACACAGCACACTACCCCTGCCCCGAGCATTGGCCAGGAACCGGCCAGTTGGAGCTAGGGGGATGGCGGTGCCTGCGGGCGAGAGCTGCGTGCCTTCATCTCGGAGCTGGACCTGCAGCTGGCCGCTTCAGGCACAGTGCGGTCCGTGGTGCCAGGACAGGCGGGAAGCCTGCCTCTGCACCCTGGCTGCACCACTGACCGGGAGCCGTCAAATTTGAGCCCCAACCCTGCGCCCCAATCCCCTGCCCCAGCCCTGAGCCCCCCCAAACACAGAACCCCTTCCTGCACCCCAAACTCCTCATCCCTGGCCCCATCCCAGAGCCTGCACCCCAGTCCAGAGCAAGATGGTATATTCCTGAGCAGTGCAACATGGCATATTCCTGAGGTACAAAGCTAGGGGGATTTCGCTCTGGTGCCTTTCCTTGTGTGATTCATGAATGGCTCTGGGAGCATTCAGGCAATCTAGCTGGGTGTGGGGCTCCACATGCAGTTGTGCTGAGTGATAACAGCACCTGGAGGGGTTTGCTGCTTGTCACTAGCAAAGCATTGTGAGAGACAGCCCAGGCTGGAGAGAGTTAAGGAGACACAGCAGTCCCATGCTCCAGTCTGCACACCGGGGACCCTATCACAGAAGTTATTTACCTTAGAATAACTGTGAATAGGTCTGAGTATGAACAAGAGGCTACTAGGCAGCTCTCCAACACCACTTTCTACAAGCCATTACCCTCTGATCCCACTGAGAGTTACCAAAAGAAACTAAAGCATTTGCTCAAAAAACTCCCTGAAAAAGCACAAGAACAAATCCGCACAGACACACCCCCGGAACCCTGACCTGGGGTATTCTATCTGCTACCCAAGATCCATAAACCTGGAAATCCTGGACGCCCCATCATCTCAGGCATTGGCACCCTAACAGCAGGATTGTCTGGCTATGTAGACTCCCTCCTCAGCCCTACGTTACCAGCACTCCCAGCTATCTTCGAGACACCACTGACTTCCTGAGGAAACTACAGTCCATTGGTGATCTTCCTAAAAACACCATCCTGGCCACTATGGATGTAGAAGCCTCTACACCAACACTCCACACAAAGATGGACTACAAGCCGTCAGGAACAGTATCCCCGATACTGTCACGGCTAACCTGGTGGCTGAACTTTGTGACTTTGTCCTCACCCATAACTATTTCACATTTGGTGACAATGTATACCTTCAAATCAGCGGCACTGCGATGGGCACCCGCATGGCCCCACAGTACGCCAACATTTTTATGGCTGACTTAGAACAACGCTTCCTCAGCTCTCGTCCCCTAATGCCCCTACTCTACTTGCGCTACATTGATGACATCTTCATCACCTGGCCCCATGGAAAAGAAGCTCTTGAGGAATTCCACCATGATTTCAACAATTTCCATCCCACCATCAACCTCAGCCTGGACCAGTCCACACAAGAGATCCACTTCCTGGACACTACGGTGCTAATAAAAGATGGTCACATAAACACCACCCTATATCGGAAACCTACTGACCGCTATTCCTACCTACATGCCTCTAGCTTTCATCCAGATCATACCACTCGATCCATTGTCTACAGACAAGCGCTACGATATAACCGCATTTGCTCCAACCCCTCAGACAGAGACAAACACCTACAAGATCTCTATCATGCATTCCTAAAACTACAATACCCACCTGCTGAAGTGAAGAAAAAGATTGACAGAGCCAGAAGAGTACCCAGAAGTCACCTGCTACAGGACAGGCCCAAGAAAGAAAACAACAGAACGCCACTAACCATCACCTTCAGCCCCCAACTAAAACCTCTCCAACGCATCATCAAGGATCTACAACCTATCCTGAAGGACGACCCATCACTCTCACAGATCTTGGGAGACAGACCAGTCCTTGCTTACAGACAGCCCCCCAATCTGAAGCAAATACTCACCAGCAACCACACACCACACAACAGAACCACTAACCCAGGAACCTATCCTTGCAACAAAGCCCGTTGCCAACTCTGTCCACATATCTATTCAGGGGATACCATCATAGGGCCTAATCACATCAGCCACACTATCAGAGGCTCGTTCACCTGTGCATCTACCAATGTGATATATGCCATCATGTGCCAGCAATGCCCTTCTGCCATGTACATTGGCCAAACTGGACAGTCTCTACGTAAAAGAATGAATGGACACAAATCAGACGTCAAGAATTATAACATTCAAAAACCAGTTGGAGAACACTTCAATCTCTCTGGTCACTCGATCACAGACCTAAGAGTGGCTATACTTCAACAAAAAAGCTTCAAAAACAGACTCCAACGAGAGACTGCTGAATTGGAATTAATTTGCAAACTGGATACAATTAACTTAGGCTTGAATAGAGACTGGGAATGGATGAGTCATTACACAAAGTAAAACTATTTCCCCATGGTATTTCTCCCTCCCACCCCCACCCCCCACTGTTCCTCTGATATTCTTGTTAACTGCTGGAATTAGCCTACCTTGCTTGTCACCATGAAAGGTTTTCCTCCTTTCCCCCCCCTGCTGCTGGTGATGGCTTATCTTAAGTGATCACTCTCCTTACAGTGTGTATGATAAACCCATTGTTTCATGTTCTCTGTGTGTGTGTATATAAATCTCTCCTCTGTTTTTTCCACCAAATGCATCCGATGAAGTGAGCTGTAGCTCACGAAAGCTTATGCTCAAATAAATTTGTTAGTCTCTAAGGTGCCACAAGTACTCCTTTTCTTCTTGCGAATACAGACTAACACGGCTGCTACTCTGAAACTTAGAATAACTGTGGTTCTTTGAGACATGTTGTCCACATGGATTCCACTCTTGGCATGCAAGATTGGATTATTAAAGCTAGCAGTGCCTGTACCCCAGCTCAGGGGTTCTCAACCTTTTTCTTCCTGAGGCCCCCCTCAATTTGCTATAAAACGCCAGGGCCTGGCGGGCGATGGGGGGGAAAGGAGCACGGGGCTCCAGACCTGGGGGGACCTTTGGGCATAGGCATAGTTTTACTTCTATTTGTGTGGGAGGCAAAGGCTGGCGGGGCTCAAGCCAGGTCCGCACAGCAGGGTCCAGGGAAGGAGTGCTACCTCCACTCCCTGACTCACTCAGGAGGCCACCCAGCCGGTCTGGGCTGTGGGGGGACACAACCAAAAACATAAGAACATAAGAACGGCCATACTGGGTCAGACCAAAGGTCCATCCAGCTCAGTATCCTGTCTACCAACAGTGGCCAATGCTAGGTGCCCCAGAGGGAGTGAACCTAACAGGTAATGATCTAGTGATCTCTCTCCTGCCATCCATCTCCACCCTCTGACAAACAGAGGCTAGGGACACCATTCCTTACCCATCCTGGCTAATAGCCATTAATGGACTTAACCTCCATGAATTTATCTAGTTCTCTTTTAAACCCTGTTATAGTCCTAGCCGTCACAACCTCCTCAGGCAAGGAGTTCCACAGGTTGACTGTGCTCTGTGTGAAGAAGAACTTCCTTTTATTTGTTTTAAACCTGCTACCCATTAATTTCATTTGGTGGCTCCTAGTTCTTATATTATGGGAACAAATAAATAACTTTTCCTTATTCACTTTCTCCATACCACTCATGATTTTATGTACCTCTATCACATCCCCCTTAGTCTCCTCTTTTCCAAGCTGAAAAGTCCTAGTCTCTTTAATCTCTCCTCATATGGGACCCGTTCCAAACCCCTAATCATTTTAGTTGCCCTTCTCTGGATCTTATCTAATGCCAGTGTATCTTTTTTGAGATGAGGAGACCACATCTGTACACAGTATTCAAGATGTGGGTGTACCATGGATTTATATAAGGGCAATAAGATATTCTCTGTCTCATTCTCTATCCCATTTCTAATGATTCCTAACATCCCATTTGCTTTTTTGACTGCTGCTGCACACTATCCACGATGACTCCAAGATAGTGACACTATCCATGATGACTCCAAGATCTTTCTCCTGATTAGTTGTAGCTAAATTAGCCCCCATCATATTGTATGTATAATTGGGGTTATTTTTTTCCAATGTGCATTACTTTACTATTTTCCACATTAAATTTCATTTGCCATTTTGTTGCCCAATCACTTCGTTTTGTGAAATCTTTTTGAAGATCTTCACGTCTGCTTTGGTCTTAACTATCTTGAGCAGTTTAGTATCCTCTGCAAACTTTGCCACCTCACTGTTTACCCCTTTCTCCAGATCTTTTATGAATAGGTTGAATAGGATTGGCTCTAGGACTGACCCTTGGGGAACACCACTAGTTACCCCTCTACATTCTGAAAATTTACCATTTATTCCTATCCTTTGTTCCTGTCTTTTAACCAGTTCTCAGTCCATGAAAGGATCTTCGCTCTTATTCCATGACAACGTAATTTATGTAAGAGCCTTTGGTGAGGGACCTTGTCAAAGGCTTTTTGGAAATCTAAGTACACTATGTCCACAGGATCCCCCTTGTCCACATGTTTGTTGGCCTCCTCAAAGAACTCTAATAGGTTACTAAGACATGATCTGCCTTTACAGAAGTGATGTTGACTTTTGCGCAACAATTCATGTTTTTCTATGTGTCCGACCATTTTATTCTTTACTATTGTTTCAACTAATTTGCCCAGAACTGACGTTAGACTTACCGGTCTGTAATTGCCAGGATCACCTCTAGAGCCCTTCTTAAATATCGGTGTTATATTGCTATCTTCCAGTCATTGGGTACAGTAGCTGATTTAAAGGACAGGTTACAAACCATAGTTAATAGTTCCGCAATTTCCCATTTGAGTTCTTTCAGAACTCTTGGGTGAATGCCATCTGGTCCCGGTGACTTGTTACTGTTAAGATTATCAATTAATTCCAAAACCTCCTCTAATGACACTTCAATCTGTGACAATTCCTCAGATCTGTCACCTACAAAGGATGGCTCAGGTTTGGGAATCTCCCTAACATCCTGAGTCGTGAAGACTGAAGCAAAGAATTCATTTAGTTTCTTCACAATGACTTTATCGTGTTTAATGACAGGTATTTCACATTTGGGCACAACGTATACCTTCAAATCAGCGGCACTGCGATGGGTAACCGCATGGCCCCACAGTATGCCAACATTTTTATGGCTGACTTAGAACAACGCTTCCTCAGCTCTCATCCTCTAATGCCCCTACTCTACTTGCACTACATTGATGACATCTTCATCATCTGGACCCATGGAAAAGCCCTTGAGGAATTCCACCATAATTTCAACAATTTCCATCCCACCATCAACCTCAGCCTGGACCAGTCTACACAAGAGATCCACTTCCTGGACACTACGTTGCTAATAAGTGATGATCACATAAACACCACCCTATATCGGAAACCTATTGACTGTTTTACTTACCTACATGCCTCTAGCTTTCATCCAGACCACACCACACGATCCATTGTCTACAGCCAAGCTCTACGATATAGCCGCATTTGCTCCAACCCCTCAGACAGAGACAAACACCTACAAGATCTCTATCAAGTGTTCTTACAACTACAATACCCACCTGCTGAAGTGAAGAAACAGATTGACAGAGTCAGAAGAATACCCAGAAGTTACCTACTACAGGACAGGCCCAACAAAGAAAATAACAGAACGCCACTAGCCATCACCTTCAGCCCGCAACTAAAACCTCTCCAACGCATCGTCAAGGATCTACAACCTATCCTGAAGGACGACCCATCACTCTCACAGATCTTGGGAGACAGGCCAGTCCTTGCTTACAGACAGCCCCCCAACCTGAAGCAAATACTCACCAGAAACCACACACCACACAACAGAACCACTAACCCAGGAAACTATCCTTGCAACAAAGCCCGTTGCCAACTCTGTCCACATATCTATTCAAGGGACACCATCATAGGGCCTAATCACATCAGCCACACTATCAGAGGCTCGTTCACCTGTGCATCTACCAATGTGATATGTGCCATCATGTGACAGCAATGTGCCAGCAATGCCCCTCTGCCAAGTACATTGGTCAAACTGGACAGTCGTTACGTAAAAGAATAAATGGACATAAACCAGACTTCAAGAATTATAACATTCAAAAACCAGTCGGAGAACACTTCAATCTCTCTGGTCACTCGATTACAGACTTAAAAGTGGAAATTCTTCAACAAAAAAACTTCAAAAACAGACTCCAATGAGAGACTGCTGAATTGGAATTAATTTGCAAACTGGATACAATTAACTTAGGCTTGAATAGAGACTGGGAGTGGATGGGTCATTACCCAAAGTAAAACTATTTCCCCTTGTTTATTCTCCCCCCCCCCCGCACTGTTCTTGCCAACTGCTGGAAATGGCCCACCTTGATTATCACTACAAAAGGCTCCCCTCCCACCTCCCCCGCTCTCCTGCTGGTAATAGCTTACCTTTCCTGATCACTCTTGTTACAGTCTGTATGGTAACACCCATTGTCTCATGTTCTCTGTGTATATAAAATCTCCCCACTATATTTTCCACTGTATGCATCCGATGAAGTGAGCCGTAGCTCACGAAAGCTTATGCTCTAATAAATTTGTTAGTCTCTAAGGTGCCACAAGTAAACTTTTCTTTTATCGTGTTTAAGTGCTCCTTTTGTATCTCAATCATCCAGGGGCCCCACTGGTTGTTTAGCAGGCTTCCAGCTTCTGATGTACTTAAAAAACATTTTGTTATTACCTTTTGAGTTTTTGGCTAGCTGTTCTTCAAACTTCTTTTTGGCTTTTCTTATTATATTTTTACACTTAATTTGGCAATGTTTATGCTCCTTTCTAGTTACTTCACTATGATTTGACTTCCACTTTTTAAAAGATGCCTTTTTATCTCTCACTGCTTCTTTTACATGGTTGTTAAGCCACGGTGGCTTTTAGTTCGTTTATTGTATTTTTTAATTTGGGGTATACATTTAAGTTGGGCCTCTATTTTGGTGTCTTTGAAAAGTGTCCATGCAGCTTGCAGGGATTTCACTCTAGTCACTGTACCTTTTAATTTCTGTTTAACTAACCTCCTCATTTTTGCATAGTTCCTCTTTCTGAAATGAAATGCCACAGTGTTGGGCTGTTAAGGTGTTCTTCCCACCACAGGAATGTTAAACGCTGTTATTATATTATGGTCACTATTTCCAAGCAGTCCTGTTATAGTTACCTCTTGGACTGGATCCTGCACTCCTGTCAGGTCTAGATCGAGAGATGCCTCTCCCCTTGTGGGTTCCTGTACCAGCTGCTCCAAGAAGCAATCATTTAAAGTATCGAGAAATTTTGTCTCTGCCTTTCGTCCTGAGGTGGCATGTACCCAGTCAGTATGGGGATAATTGAAATCCCCCACTATTATTGAGTTCTTTATTTTGATAGCCCCTCTAATCTCCCTTAGCATTTCATCATCACTATTACTGTCCTGGTCAGGTGGTCGATAATAGATCCCTACTGTTATATTCTTATTAGAGCATGGAATTACTATCCATAGAGATTCTATAGAACATGTGGATTCATTTAAGATTTTTACTTCATTTGATTCTACATTTTCTTTCACATATAGTGCCACTCCCCTCCCCCCCACTGGACCTGTTCTGTCCTTCCGATATATTTTGTCCCATTGATTTGAACTAGAGTGCCTCGTGTTAACCCATCTTATTATTTAGACTTCTAGCATTTGTGTACAAGCACTTTAAAAAACTTGTCACTGTTTGTCTGCCCTTTTCTGATGTGTCAGTTTCTTTATGTGAATGTTTCTTGTCTGATCTGACCCATACTTTGTCCTCTTTCATCCCCCTCCTCCTGCCTAAAACCTAGAGAATCTCTATCAATAGACTCTCCTCTAAGAAAAGCCTCGGTCTGATCCACATGTTCCTTTGCAGCAATCAGCTTTCCCCATCTCTTAGTTTAAAAACTGCTCTGCAACCTTTTTAATGTGAAGTGCCAGCAGTCTGGATCCACTTTGGTTTAGGTGGAGCCCATCCTTCCTTATAGGTTATAGGTTCCCCCATCCCAAAAGTTTCCTCAGTTCCTAATACATCTAAACCCCTCCTCTCTACACCGTCGTCTCATCCACGCATTGAGACTCTGAAGCTCTGCCTGCCTACCTGGCCCTGTACATGGAACTGGTAACATTTCTGAGAATGCCACAATAATGGTCCTGGATTTCAGTCTCTTTCCAGGTTTCAGAGTAGCAGCCGTGTTAGTCTGTATTCGCAAAAAGAAAAGGAGTACCCGTGGCACCTTAGAGACTAACAAATTTATTAGAGCATAAGCTTTCGTGAGCTACAGCTCACTTCATCGGATGCATTTGGTGGAAAAAGCAGAGGAGAGATTTATATACACACACACAGAGAACATGAAACAATGGGTTTATCATACACACTGTGAAGGAGAGTGATCACTTAAGATAAGCCATCACCAGCAGCGGGGGGGGGGGGGGGGGGAAGGAGGAAAACCTTTCATGGTGACAAGCAAGGTAGGCTAATTCCAGCAGTTAACAAGAATATCAGAGGAACAGTGGGGGGTGGGGTGGGAGGGAGAAATACCATGGGGAAATAAGAAAAGGAGTACTTGTGGCACCATAGAGACTAACAAATTTATTAGAGCATAAGCTTTCGTGAGCTACAGCTCACTTCATCGGATGCATTGCAATGCATCCGATGAAGTGAGCTGTAGCTCACGAAAGCTTATGCTCTAATAAATTTGTTAGTCTCTAAGGTGCCACAAGTACTCCTTTTCTTTTTGCGAATACAGACTAACACGGCTGCTACTCTGAAACATGGGGAAATAGTTTTACTTTGTGTAATGACTCATCCATTCCCAGTCTCTATTCAAGCCTAAGTTAATTGTATCCAGTTTGCAAATTAATTCCAATTCAGCAGTCTCTCGTTGGAGTCTGTTTTTGAAGCTTTTTTGTTGAAGTATAGCTACTCTTAGGTCTGTGATCGAGTGACCAGAGAGATTGAAGTGTTCTCCAACTGGTTTTTGAATGTTATAATTCTTGACGTCTGATTTGTGTCCATTCATTCTTTTACGTAGAGACTGTCCAGTTTGGCCAATGTACATGGCAGAGGGGCATTGCTGGCACATGATGGCATATATCACATTGGTAGATGCGCAGGTGAACGAGCCTCTGATAGTGTGGCTGATGTGATTAGGCCCTATGATGGTATCCCCTGAATAGATATGTGGACAGAGTTGGCAATGGGCTTTGTTGCAAGGATAGGTTCCTGGGTTAGTGGTTCTGTTGTGTGGTGTGTGGTTGCTGGTGAGTATTTGCTTCAGATTGGGGGGCTGTCTGTAAGCAAGGACTGGTCTGTCTCCCAAGATCTGTGAGAGTGATGGGTCGTCCTTCAGGATAGGTTGTAGATCCTTGATGATGCGTTGGAGAGGTTTTAGTTGGGGGCTGAAGGTGATGGTTAGTGGCGTTCTGTTGTTTTCTTTCTTGGGCCTGTCCTGTAGCAGGTGACTTCTGGGTACTCTTCTGGCTCTGTCAATCTGTTTCTTCACTTCATCAGGTGGGTATTGTAGTTGTAGGAATGCATGATAGAGATCTTGTAGGTGTTTGTCTCTGTCTGAGGGGTTGGAGCAAATGCGGTTATATCGTAGCGCTTGGCTGTAGACAATGGATCGAGTGGTATGATCTGGATGAAAGCTAGAGGCATGTAGGTAGGAATAGCGGTCAGTAGGTTTCCGATATAGGGTGGTGTTTATGTGACCATCGCTTATTAGCACCGTAGTGTCCAGGAAGTGGATCTCTTGTGTGGACTGGTCCAGGCTGAGGTTGATGGTGGGATGGAAATTGTTGAAATCATGGTGGAATTCCTCAAGAGCTTCTTTTCCATGGGTCCAGATGATGAAGATGTCATCAATGTAGCGCAAGTAGAGTAGGGGCATTAAGGGACGAGAGCTGAGGAAGCTTTGTTCTAAGTCAGCCATAAAAATGTTGGCATACTGTGGGGCCATGCGGGTACCCATCGCAGTGCCGCTGATTTGAAGGTATACATTGTCACCAAATGTGAAATAGTTATCAGCAGCCTAAATTTGGCCTCCAAGACATCTCTCCTACCCTTCCCTATGTCATTTGTACCTACATGTATCACGACCACCGGTTCCTCCCCAGCACTACACATAAGTCTATCTAGATTCCTCAAGAGATCCGCAACCTTCGCACCAGGCAGGCAAGTCACCAAACGGTTCTCCCGGTCATCACAAACCCAGCTATCTATGTTTCTAATGATAGAATTTCCTATTACTAACACCTGCCTTTTCCTAATGAGTGGAATTCCCTCCCCCAGAGAGGTAACCTCAGTGCAAGAGGATACCCCAACATCATCTGGAAGGAGGGTCTCAACTATGGGAAGGTTTCCCTCTGTTCCTGTTGCCTGCTCTCCTCTGGGCCTTTCATCCTCCTTAACAACACAGGGGCTGTCTGACCGGAGGTGGGACAAATCTACAGTATCCCAGAAAGCCTCATCAACATACCTCTCTGTCTCCCTTAGCTCCTCCAATTCCACCCCCTGGCCTCCAAAGCCTGTACATGTTAATGCCCTTTTACTGGTAGAAAGGAAGGATTTAAATTCACAAGAAATACACCACTTAGTAAGCATTTGAGCAGCCTCAAGTACTGGACACTCTGTGGCAGAGACTGATTTGACTCTCGCGCAAGCAATAGAGTTAGCAAAAACCCTGGTGGCATAGATAAAACCTTGGAGGGAAAATGGGTACACTGCAGACAACTCAAACAAGCAGGGTCTGCCACGGTGGGAGCACAGTGCTAATTTGTTTCTAAGCATCTATCTTTCAGCTTCCGAACCGGAACATCTGGAGAGCTGGTACCAGCTGAAAAGTTATAAAAATACCATGGTTATAGTGTCGCGACAAAGTCTGTGTTCAGTTTCTGTGTTGCATGTTCTGTATCTGTCTCTGGTGGGTGTCCTGTGCTAGCACTGGGTCCAGAGAAAGAGGGGATACTAAACTAGACAGGGTAAATGCCTTTTTCTCTGTCTACTTCCCCCATCTCCAACCAAATTATCAATCACATCCACCTCTGTCCAAAAGACTTTGATCCCCAATGCATTAGGTTTATTTTTTGTTAGGTACTCTAATAATCATTTTGTTGTTGATTTTTGATATTGATACATTTGTATTGTTAGTTACATTTGCTTGTATTGTTAATTCCACCCTTTCCTCTATGCACTCTGGTTCTACTTCCCCAAGCCCTGAAGGGTAGTTCATGGACCCCCATAACCTGTAAGACCTTGGCCCGTGATTTTAGAGCCCCGTCTTTCAGGTCTCCAGAGACCTCTTGAGAACAACTGTTAGTAATAGGGGATTCTGCAACATTTTAGCAACTAAATGTTAGTTTAAGTCCAAATCAGTTTTACCTTGCGTGACAACTGTGTACTCCTACAAAATCTTATTTGTTGTGTGTGCTTAAGGAGGTCCTGACCTCAGTGACTTTTATTGTTTGATGGCTATTGCAGCATCAGACTTGAGCCTCTTTTTGTTTGTCAGTGTACCCAATTATGGTAGTGGTGATGGTTTTATTGTATTCCCAATTATTATGATTATGATTGTTTGCATTAGTGTTTATGTTATATCTGGTGTTTAGACAGTTGTAATGGTTTTAGTTATATTCTCCTGGTTATGATCGTTTGGTTTGTTTGCAACAGATCACCTGTGCCCTACAAAGACAACAACTACTGTAATGATCATAGGTCAAGGGGCAGAGTGTTGTAGGAGCAGCCCACCTGGTCAGCAGTTCTAGATATAATTCTTCATCCCATCATTGTTCTATTAGTAATCCTGGCTGTTATGTTGGTTCTAATGCTCTGCATGTGCTGCTGGATAAAACAGATGTATTTTAAGCTGAAACCGCAGGCTCACATTGTTTCACAGTATATAGCTTTGAAACAATTACATAAAGTGTGACCCATTCAGTACCCCTGGACTGAAGGGTCAAAAGGGGGACAATGTGGAACTGATAAATGAAATTGTTTTTAATTGTTCACTTCATTAATTTAACTTCATAAGTAAAGTTTTATGAATGAAACTACATTCATTCATAAAACCAGATACCCTGATAACTGGCTAATTGACAATTACGCTGCTTGTTAAGAGCCACAGCTGTTCAGGTTTCACTTTCAATCCAATTGCTGCTTAAATAGCTGAAACTTGCACTGTTTCAACATTGTAACTTCTGCTCACTGTTTGCCATTCCTTAAACTTGTCCATATTGTAACTAAAACTCCATTTTAAAATGCTCACTCCATTTTGCAAAACCCTGCTGTAATCTTATTAGTGTAGATTAGATGTGTGAATGAGGTATGTATGGATAATGGAATCAACCTCCAGCCCCAGCCTGTCCTGATGAAACGAAGTGTAACCCCCAATGGCTGAAGATGCAGACAACAGTCCTGACAAAGCAAAAAGAGTCCACTCTCAAAAGAAAAGAACAAAAGTACAATTGAAGGAACATCAAAGCCAGGTCCTAGGCTGGTTTCAGAGTAGCAGCCGTGTTAGTCTGTATTCGCAAAAAGAAAAGGAGTACTTGTGGCACCTTAGAGACTAACAAAGGTCCTAGGCTGAAAGTCACATCTGCAATTGATGGGTGATCAATCACACTGAACCCAGAGGCAGCATGACACAGCAAGACCTATAGAGTCTGGATTCAAACTAAAGCCTACAAAAAAGGATGGATGAGATGGAAGATTTTGGAGGGTAACATTCTGCTGCCAACATGGAAGAGTATCGATGCATGCCCAACAGAGACCCAGCTCTTCCCTGTGCCCAGCTTTCCTGGCCAGCTAACCACCACAAGCTACAAACTCAAGCCATGAACTCAAGCTACATTCAGGAGTGGTAACTATACAACAGCTGCAGAACATTTGGGGGAGTGTGTGTGTGTGTGTATGTGTGTGTGTGTACATAGATATTAGATATAAGTTATTGGTCATAAATCAAATTGTGTTATAATAAATGTGACATCTTGTCTTGTCCCCTGAAACGATCCTGTGTGGTTTTGTCTGCATAACATATACGGTCTCTGAGGGCTGTCTGAACTTAAGTGGAAGAAGCTCTAATGTGGCTAGGCAGCTCTAACTTGGCTAGTTTGCAACATGTTTTTACATAGCGAGAGATCCAGTTTGATAACCCAAAAGGATATTGCCTGATCATTAACACTAACAGCAAAGGACACAAACAGTTTAGTTGCATTACATAAGAACAGCCATACTGGGTCAGACCAAAGATCCATCTAGCCCAGTATCCTGTCTTCCGACAGTGGCCAAAGCCAGGTGCTTCAGAGGGAATGAACAGAACAGGTAATTATCAAGTGATCCATCCCATCACCCATTCCCAGCTTCTGGCAAACAGAGGCTAGGGCAGGGGTGGGCAAATTATGGCCCACAGGCCGCCTCCAGCCCATCAGACCTTTTAATACATCCCTTAAGTTCCCACCAGGGAACAGGGTCAGGGACTTGCCCCGCTCCTCGCATGCCATGGTCCGTGTGGCTCCCAGAAGCAGTGGCATGTACCCCCTCTGGCTCCTATGTATAGGGGCAGCTAGGAGGCTCCGCATGCTGCCCCCGCCCCAACCACCACCCACCACAGCTCCCATTGGCTGGGAACCACAGCCAGTGGGAGCTGTAGGGGCAGCGCCTGCAGACGGGGCAGCATGCAGAGCTGCCTGGCCACGCCTCAGCGTAGGAGCTGGAAGGGGGACATGTTGCTGCTTTTGTGAGCTGCTTGAGATAAGCACTACCCAGAGCCTGCACCCCTGACTTCCTCCCATGCCCCAACCCCCTGCCCCAGCCCTGATCCCCCTCCTTCCCTCCGAACCCCTCAGTCCCAGCCCAGAGTTCACTCCTGCACCCCAAACCCAGCCTCATCCCAGAGCCTGCACCCTCAGCCAGAGACCTCATCCCGCCCCTGCACCCCAACCCCTTGCCCCAGCCCAGAGCCCCCTCCCGCACGCTGAACTCCTCATTTCTGGTTCATCCCAGAGCATGCACCCCCAGCTGGAGCCCTCTCCCCCTCCCGCACCCTAAACCACAATTTTGTGAGCATTCATGGCTGCCATACAATTTCCATACCCAGATGTGTCCCTCAGGCCAAAACGTTTGCCCACCCCTGACTTAGAACCTTTTGTTTACACATTTGAATGTATCTAGAATCAATGCTGGAGTCTGCCACAGGTCTTTTGTAGAATCTAACAACCCCTGTTTTAGGCAGAGCAAGGCTACCATGCATGGAACGGTGCAGAACATCATAAGAACATTACAACATAAAAAAGTTCACACTGGGTCAGACCAATGGTCCATCCAGCACAGTATCCTGTCTTCCAACTGTGACTGGATGATTTAACTGGGACTTGGTCCTGCTTTGAGCAGGGGGTTGGACTAGATGACCTTCTGGGGTCCCTTCCAACCCTGATATTCTATGATTCTATGATTCTATGATTCTGGTGCCAGATACCTCAGAGGGAATGAATGGAAAAAGGGAATTATAGAGTGATCCGTCCCCTGTTGTCTCATCTCAGCTTCTGGCAGTCAGAGGTTTAGGGACACCTAGAGCATGAGATTGCATCCCTGACTATCTTGGCTAATAGCCATTGATGGACCTATCCTCCAGGAAACTTTTATCAACCCAGTTATAATTTCGGGCTTCACAATATCCCCTGCCAGTGTGTTCCACAGATTGACTGAGTTGTGTGAAGCAGTACTTTCTTATGTTTGTTTTAAACCTGCTGCCTATTAAATTAATCAGATGACCCCTGGTTTGTTATGTGAAGGAGTAAATATCATTTCTTTATTCACTTTCTCCACACTATTCATGACTTTTTACACCTCTATCATATCCCCTTGTAATCATCTATTTTATAAGATGAACAGTCCTAGTCTTTTTAATCTCTTTTCATATGGAAGCTGTTCCTCACTGCTAATCGTTTTTGTTGCCCTACTCTGTTTTTATTCAAATTCTAATATATCTTTTTTGAGATAGGGCAACCAGAACTGCATGCAGTATTCAAGGTGTGGGCGTACCATGGATTTATATAGTGGCATTATGATATTTTCTGTCTTATGTTCTATTCCTTTCCTAATGGTTCCTAACATTCACTCTTTTGACTGCCGCTGCACATTGAGTGGATGTTTTCAGAGAACTATCCACAATGACTCCAAGATCTCTTCCTTGAGAGGTAACAGTTAATTTAGACCCCATCATTTTGTATATATATAGTTGGGATTATGTTGTCCAATATGCATTATTTTGCATATATCAACAGTTTTGAATTTCATCTGCCATTTGGTTGCCCAGTAAGAACATAAGAAAGGCCAGACTGGGTCAGACCAAGGGTCCATCCAGCCCAGTATCCTGTTTACTGACAGTGGCCAATGCCAGGTGCCCTACAGGGAGTGAACCTAACAGGTAATGATCTAGTGATTTCTCTCCTGCCATCCATCTCCACCCTCTGTGGAACAGAGGCTAGGGACACCAATCCTTACCCATTCTGGCTAATAGCCATTAATGGACTTAATCTTCATGAATTTATCCAGTTCTCTTTTAAACCCTGTTATAGTCCTAGCCTTCACAACCTCCTCAGGCAAGGAGTTCCACAGGTTGACTGTGCACTGAGTGAAGAAGAACTTCCTTTTATTTGTTTTAAACCTGCTACCCATTAATTTCATTTGGTGGCCTCTAGTTCTTATATTATGGGAACAAGTAAATAAGCTTTGGACTTAACTATCTTGAGTCATTTTGTATCATCTGTAAACTTTGCCCCCCTCACTGTTTACCCCCTGTGACGTTGCACTCTATATGATTTTATAAAAATATGCTAATGAGTGTGAATATAATGTAACTGGGGTATGCTTCATGCAAAAGGTCTCTTGTAAAGTATCATTACAAAGCTTATAATCTACTGAATATGTTCATCCTATTTGTATGAATGTATCATTCTTGTATCTGAAACTAGAAATTTAAAATATAACTCTGAGGGCCTATTGTAATTATGCGAAGTGTGGGCCATTAATGGTGGTTTGGAATCTTGATGCCTCCCATTAACCAGGACAATTGACTGCAGATGGCTCTGTTTTACTTGACAGGTTTCAGAATAGCAGCCGTGTTAGTCTGTATTCGCAAAAAGAAAAGGAGTACTTGTGGCACCTTAGAGACTAACAAATTTATTAGAGCATAAGCTTTCGTGAGCTACAGCTCACTTCATCCGATGTCACGAAAAGCTTATGCTCTAATAAATTTGTTAGTCTCTAAGGTGCCACAAGTACTCCTTTTCTTTTTTTCTCTGTTTTACTTGTAAGTCTTCCTGTATATATGTGTGCTGGCAAGTGGGTAATCAAGTCTTACAGTGACATGTGATCATGTCACCTGAACTGGAATCCATCTTTAACCTGGTGCTTTTCCATTGAGAAGGAGGGGTGGGAACCCAGAGGGACAAAGAATTCCTGCCTTATGCAAAAGATATGTAAGTGGGTGGAACAGAACAAAAGGGGCAGCCATCATGAGAAATCCCCTACACCTGAGCTGGAATAAGGGCTGAACCAGGGGAAAGGATTTTGCCCAGACTAGGAAGGTGTCCAGTCTGTGAAAGAAACTTATTGAAACATCTCTGAGGGTGAGATTTTATCTCTATTCAGTTTTATTACCATACTAGGCTTAGACTTGCGTGTTTTATTTGATTTTGCTTGGTTTTTCACTTTGTTCTGTCTGTTACTACTTGGAACCACTTAAATCCTACTTTCTGTATTTAATAAAATCACTTTGTACTTATTAATTAACCCAGAGAATGTATTAATACCGGGGGGGGGGGGGGGAAGGCAAACAGCCATGCATATCTCTCTATCAGTGTTATAGAGGGCGAACAATTTATGTCTTTACCCTGTATAAGCTTTACACAGGGTAAAATGGATTTATTTGGGGTTTGGACCCCACTGGGAGTTGAGCATCTGAGTGTTAAAGACAGGAACACTTCTTAAGTTGCTTTCAGTTGCTGCAGCTTTCGGGCACGTGGTTCAGACCCTGGGTCTGTGCTGGAGCAAACTGCCGTGTCTGGCTCAACAAGACAGGGTGCTGGAGTCCCAAGCTGGCAGGGAAAGCAGGGGCAGAAGTAGTCTCAGCACATCAGTTGGCAGTTCCCAAGGGAGTTTCTGTGATCCATCCTGTCACACCCCCTTTCCCAGATCATTTATGAATACGTTGAATAGCACTGGTCCCAGTAGAAATGCTTGGGGGACTCTGCTATTTACCATACCATGCTGCTATGTCCAGCAGTTTCTATGATTTCTTTTTTAACACCTCCAGTTGAAAGTCAAGAGCCTCTGCCGTGCATTTCATAAGATGTTAGAGTCCCTTAAAATAGTTGTCTGAAGAAGATGTAGAGGATGAGGAAATTTCAGATGGGATTAATTGCTCTCCTCCTCCTGTCTCTAGCATCTGAGGCTACAGTAATTGACCAGTCTGGGAAGGTCTATTCTGTCTCTGGGGAGAAAGGGATCTAGTCCTGGAGTGGGGGGTGGGAGGCAGTAGACACTGGCTTGCAGGTATGGGATCACATGCCCCATGGTGTCCAGTAAGTCCAAGGTCAATAGGCAAACGGATACTACACTGGAAGACACACCAGGGGGCCTATTAGATTGATGCCATTTCCTATCATGAGACCAGAACCTAGAGTCCCTCCCAGACTCCCTCTGTAATCCCCATAGAAGGGAGGGAGGACGAGCAAGTGGGAGATGAGCCCCTACTGTGCATTGACTGTGAGAATGAAAAGGAGTATCCCTGCTCTGAAGGTGAGGCTAAACTTTCAAGTGTACAATGTCCCCTTCACTCTGGTACTGATCGAGTTGGTACTGCTGACACTTATCATCTGCAGTACAGGGGTCTTGGTGAGTAGTGGTCTAGCCAGCCTCACCTTCAACCTATCTAGCAATGTCGACTCCAGTACCTGGCCTATAGCTAAATCTCTTGGTACCATATATGCTCTAGGTACTGACAAGGACTGTACCTATGCACTGGGTACCAATGAACAAGTTACTGAAGCGATTAGTATATTGAGATTGGCACTGGAAGAAGGGCAGTCCACATGTTTAGTGGGTATCACTGGTACATGTTTAACTGTTAGCACTGAAGCAGCAGAGGGACTTTTGTCAGGCTATTGGCTGTTCTTTGACTGTTAAGCCTGAGATGACTAAGATGTTTACAGACTAACAAATAACTAATTAATAATACTAAGAACTTGTCTACATGGCAAGTTAACATATGGGAACCCAGGGTGTGAATCTACAGTGCACTAGCTTGCCATGCATTATCTCACTGCGTGGCCAAGTCCTAAGAACTTTAACACTAATGCTGGCAGAGAAGCAGGTGGACACTGTAGGGATTCTGTCTCACTACCATTAGCGGTAGGAAGGAACTGAGGGACAGTAGGGCACCTCCACACTTGATGGCCTTGGGTTGTGTGGAGGCAAGGACATCCAGAGCACAAGCATGGCCCCAATGGACTCTGTTGGCCAAAAGAATCCAGTCTCATATGCATGGTACACATGTGCACAAAGACTACAATCCATGTGGACAAACACATGAAGAAACACTTGATTACTGTGCTGGGGATTCTGCTAGTGGAGGACTTAACACAGCCCCTCCTAACTATTTACCACCTTGGAGATCTCTCCCACATGGATATCAATTCTGGACCCCCAATGGACTGTCTTAGGGGTTAATTACCTACCAAGGATTGAACCTTGCCCTCTTATCCCCACTACAGCAAGTACGGCAGTATGAGTTGAGTACTGAAGTGTGATTAGACACATAACACATTAGCAGACCCCACAGTCTGGCCAAGCTATCTTTCATAACACTGTTTATACAGGTTGCAGTGAGTCTTGTTCTATTGAATCTCAGGCAGTTCCCATTTCAGTTGTGGCCTATTTCCTTCCACCACCACAATTTCATACCTTGCAGTTGGGATTGGCTCCATTTTCTATCAGCAGCTTGATCGCATTGGGTGGCCATCTCTTGATGGCTCTGAAAGGGGCGTTTCCATTGGCGTCAGTGCACTCCACCATGTTGATGTGATTACAGAGACACGTGGCCTTCCCTTTTTCACTGGTATCCACACCATTCTTAGTATCCAAATCTGACATGTGGAGAGAGACAGACAAATGGAGAAGATAAACATGGAGAATGGGAACAGAATGCCTTCTGCTCTGGGTAGCCCTGGGAATTGTGTATTATCTGAAGGATTAGTGAAGAGAGATTAGTGAAGAGATTTTTGCATACAGTTTATTTACATTGTGAAGTTTCAGGTGTTTTCCAGACACACACAAAGCATACTCCCTGCATCAAAGCGCTCACGATAAAAGCAGGCAATCAAAGCGCAGGCAGAAAAAGATTAGAGGCAGGAAGAGACAAACACAGGATGATGCAACCCAGATGGATGGCAAACACCTTACTAGCTCCCTACTTCATTTATGTTTTACCTAATGAACAAGTCTCTGAGGGGAGGAACCAGGAGGCTTGGGGCCTCTTGCATAAAGCATGTTTCAGAATGAACCATTTCTACAGCCTTCAACAATGGACTATGATCCAAATCAATAAATTTGGAAATGAACAGAGCTCCCAGAAAAGGACATGAGGTCCCTCCCTCTCTTATGTGTATTCCAGTTCCTATGGAACCTCTCCCCTGCCAAGTACTAACTTCCTTTAGCACAGCCTTCATCTCTTATACATCCCCATTAAATGCCGCTTCCAGCATTCGTTTCTTCCTTTGCTGTATTTCTCGCTCCTTCTTCCTTTTTTCTTCCTCTTTCTGTCTCTCCCGTTCAGCTTCTGCCTGCTCCTTCTTCACCATCTCAATGAAGGCCTGCAATAAAACCAGTCATTACAACTCAAAACTCAAAGGGACTCTCAGCCATGTGCACCAGAAGACAGAGGATCCAAGCACCCACGTGGAAAGAAAAGTGGGCTGAAGTAGGGTTGCTAACCCTCTCAGATTGGCCAGGAGTCTCCCAGAATTAGCTTCAATCTCCCAGTGACTATTAAAGGCAATCCAGGAGATTTTAATAGGCCAAAGTCTGGTCGGCAGTGCAGTGGGGCTAAGGCAGACTCCCTACCTGCTCTGGCTCCACGTAGCTCCCGGAAGCAGCTGACATGTTCAGCTCCTAGGCGCAAGGGTGGCCAGGGGGGTCTCTGTGCGTTTGCCCCCACCCTGAGCGTTGACTCCGCAAAGCCCATTGGCCAGGAACTGCAGACAATGGGAGCTGTGGGGGTGGTGCCTGCAGGCAGGGGACGGTGCGCAGAACCACCTGGCCGCCCCTGAGCCTAGAAGCCAGATATGCTGTCCACTTCTGGGAGCTGCACAAGGTAAGCTCCGCCTGGCTGGAGCCTGCACTCCTTACTCCCTCCTGCACCCCTATCCCAGCCCTGAGCCCCCTTCCACACCCAAACTCCCTCCCAGAGCCTGCACGCCCTCCCACACCCAAACTCTGCCCAGTCCCTGAACCCTGCACCTCCTCGTGCACCCCAGTCGTCTGCCCCAGGCTCAGCCTGGAGCCCCCTCCCACACTCTGAACCCCTCAGCCACACTCCCCAGCCCAGAGCCTGCACCCCCTCTGCACCCAACCTCCTGCCCCAGTCTGGTGAAAATGAGTGAGGGTGGGGGACAGCAAGTGACGGAGGGACAGGGGGTGGAGTGAGCGGGGGACTGGACCTCGGAGAAGTGACTTGGCAGGGGTGTTGGGTTTGTGCGATTAAACAGTTGGCAATCTGAGGCTGAAGATGGTTTCTCCACTGTTATTATAATTATAATAATTAAGTTATTATTATTATAACTTATTAAATACATTATTATTATAATATAATAATTATTATAAGAATAACAGAAAATGTGGAAATGGCAGAGGTGTTTAATGACTTCTTTGTTTCAGTTTTCACCAAGGTTGGTGGTGATTGGACATCTAACGTAGTGAATGCCAGTGAAAATTAGGTAGCATCGGAAGAGGCTAAAATAGGGAGAGAACAAGTTAAACATTACTTGGACAAATTAGATGTCTTCAAGTCACCAGGGCCTGATGAAATGCATCCTAGAATCTTCAAGGAGCTGACTGAGGAGATATCTGAGCCATTTGCAATTATCTTTGAAAAGTCATGGAAGACGGGAGAGATTCCAGAAGACTGGAAAGTGCAATTATAGTGCCAATCTATAAAAAGGGAAATAAAGACAACCCAGGGAATTACAGACCAGTCAGCTTAACTTCTGTACCCAGAAAGATAATGGAGCAAATAATTAAGCAATCAATTTGCAAACATCTAGAAGATAATAAGGTAATAAGTAACAAGTCAGCATGGATTTGTCAAGAACAAATTGTGTCAAACCAACCTGATAGCTTTCTTTGACAGGGTAACAAGCCTTGTGGATGGGGGGGAAGTGGTAGATGTGGTATATCTTGACTTCAGTAAAGCTTTTGATACTGCCTCACATGACCTTCTCATAAACGAACTAGGTAAATGCAACCTAGATGGAGCTACTATAAGATTGGAATACTGTTCCCAGAGAGTAGTTAACAGTGGTTCACAGTCATGCTGATAGGGTATAACGAGTGGGATCCCGCAGGGATCAGTTCTGGGTCTGGTTCAGTTCAATATCTTCATCAATGATTTAGATAATGACATACACAGTATACTTATAAAGTTTGCAGACAATACCAAACTGGGAGGGGTTACAAGTGCTTTGGAGGATAGGATTAAAATTCAAAACGATCTGGACAAACTGGAAAAATGGTCTGAAGTAAATAGGATGAAATTCAATAAGAACAAATGCAAAGTACTCCATTTAGGAAGCAACAATCAGTTGCACACATACAAAATGTGAAACGACTGCCTAGGAAGAAGTACTGCAGAAAGGGATCTGGGGTTCATAGTGGACCACAAACTAAATAGGAGTCAACAGTGTAACATTGTTGGAAAAAAAACTGAACATCATTATGGGATGTACTAGCAGGAGTGTTGTAAGCAAGACACAAGAAGTAATTCTTCTTCTCTACTCTGCGCTTATTAGGCCTCAACTAACAGGCGCCAACTTTTCTCGGCACCGGTGGGTGCTCATGCCCCCCCACCCCAGGCCC
Organism: Dermochelys coriacea; assembly: GCF_009764565.3. NCBI lineage: Eukaryota > Metazoa > Chordata > Testudines > Dermochelyidae > Dermochelys > Dermochelys coriacea. The sequence continues at coordinate 438,121 of NC_050069.1, read as the reverse complement.
CGGCCCGACTCCTTCCCTGCCTTGCTCCCATTCCAACCCGTTCCCCAAAGTCCTGCCCCAACTCCACCCCCTCCATGGCCCTATTGAACCCCTCCCCAAATCCCCACCCTGGCCCCGCCTCCTCCCCTGAGCGTGCCATGTTCCCTCTCTTCCCCCCCCCTCCCAGGACTTGCCACTGCGAAACAGCTGTTTTGCGGCGCAAGGACTGGGAGCCGGGGGGAGAAGCAGGACGCAGCAGCATGCTCAGGGAAGGAGGTGGAGGCAGTGTGGAGGTGGAGGTGAGCTGGAGTGGGGGAGCAGAGAGCTGCTGGTAGATGCAGAGCATCCATCAATTTTTCCCCGTGGGTGCACCAACCCCGAAGCACCCACGGAGTTGGCACCTATGCCTCTATTGGAGTATTATGCCTAGTTCTGGGTGCCACATTTCAGGAAGGATGTGGACAAACTGGAGAGAGTCCAGAGAAGAGCAACAAAAATGATTAAAGGTCTAGAAAACATGACCTATGAGGGAAGATTGAAAAACTTGGGTTTGTTTAGTCTGGAAAAGAGAGACTGAGAGGGGACATGATAACAGTCTTCAAGTATGTAAAAGACTGTTACAAGGAGAAGGGAGAAAAATTGTTTTTCTTGTCCTCTGAGGATAGGACAAGAAGCAATGGGCTTAAATTGCAGCAAGGGAGGTTTAGGTTGGACATTAGGAAAAACTTTCCAACTGTCAGGGTGGTTAAGCACTGGAATAAATTGCCTAGGGAGGTTGTGGAGGCTCCATTATTGGAGATTTTTAAGAGCAGGTTAGACAAACACCTGTCAGGAATGGTCTAGATAATACTTAGTCCTGCAACGAGTGCAGGGAACTGGACTAGATGACCTCTTGAGGTCCCTCCAGTTCTGATTCTATGATTATTTATAATGCAGCAGCAGTGCCATGTTGTGCTACACTATGTATACAATCATAACATAACAAAGAGACGGTGCCTGCCTCTAAGAGCTTACAGTCTAAGTGTACAGTAAGAGACACCTGAATGATACAACAGAGAGGGATGCACAAAGTAACACTGAGACAATTACAGTTTTCACAGGACAGCATGATACAGGGAGAAAAATTCTGATGTTAGAGAGAGCTTGAACTAAGCAGATAAAGACATAAAATCCAATGTCCAGAAGTTGAAACTAGACAAATTTAAATGGAAAATAAGGCACACATTTTTAATAGGATAATTAAGCACTGGAACAGATTACCCAGGGATGTGATGGATTCTCTGTCACTTGAAATCTTTAAATCTAGATTGGGTGTCTTTCTAAAAGATGCTTCAGTTCAACCACAAGTTACTTAAGAACCTAAGAATGGCCTTGCTGGGTCAGACCAATGGTCCATCTAACCCAGCATCCTGTCTTCTGACAGCAGCTGGTGCCAGGTGCTTCAGAGGGAATGAACAGAACAGGCAATCACTGAGTGATCTATCCCCTGCTGTCCACTCCCAGCTTCTGGCAATCAGAGTCTATAGACATCCAGAGCATGGGGTTGCATCCCTGACTATCTTGACTAATAGCCATTGATGGACCTATCCTTCATGAACATAACTAGTTTTTTTTTTAATCCTGTTGTAGTTTTGGCTTCACAATGTCCCCTGGCAATGAGTTCGACAGGTTAACTGTGCGTTGTATGAAGACGTACACAAGTTACTGGGATCAGTGTACGAATCATGAAGTGCAATTCTATCTCTTGTTTGTGCAGGAGATCAGTCTAGAATCAGATGATTATTATGGTCCCTTTTTTCCATCTAATTTATGAAATACTGTGATGCTACTTCAGGGGCACGCAAACTTTTTGGCCTGAGGGTCACATCTGGGTACAAAAATTGGACAGCGGGCCACGAATGCTCACGAAATTGGGGGTTTAGGTGTGGGAGAGGGTGAGGGCTCTGAATGAGGGTAAGGGCTCTGGGGTGGGGTCAGAAATGAGGAGTTCAGGGTGTAGGAGGGAGCTCCGGGCTGCGGTCTGGGGTGCAGGGGTGCGTGTGGGAGGGCTCGGGCTGGGGGTGTGGGCTTTGGGGTGGGGCTGGGGTTGAGGATTTGGGGTGCAGGAGGGTGCGCCAGGCTGGGACCAAGGGGTTTGGAGGGTGAGAGAGGGATCAGGGCTGAGGCAGGGGAGATTGAGGGCTCCGGTTGGGAGTGCAGGCTCTGGGGTGGGGCTGGGGATGAGGGGTTTGGGGTGCAGGAGGGTGCTCAGGGCTGGGACTGAGGGGTTCAGAGGGCAGGAGGAGGATCAAGGCTGGGGCAGGGGGTTGGGGTGTGGGGTTCTCAGGAGAACAGGCTGCGGGTGGCGCTTACCTCAAGCAGATCCCGGAAGAAGTGGCATGTTCCCCCTCTGGCTCCTATGTGGAGGCACAGAGCCAGCCATGCGGCTCTGTGCGCTGCCCCATCCACAGGTGCCGCCCATGCAGCTCCCGTTGGCCGCAGATCCAAGACAATGGGAGCTGCAGGGGCAGCGCTTGGGGCAGGGGCAGCGTGCAGAGAGCCCTCTAGCTGCCCCTATGCATAGGAGCTGGAGGGGGGACTTGCCACTGCTTCTGGAAGCTGTGCGGCAAGCCCCCAACCCCACTCCCTAGCTGGAGTGCCAGAGCAGGACAAGACCCTGACCTTGCTCCCCAGAGGGAGATCAAGGGCTGGATTAAAAGGCCTGATGGGCCAGATGCGGCCCATGGGCCTTAGTTTGCCCCCACCATGTTACCTCTTTCATGTTCCCCAAACTCCAGGAAAGAGGCCCTAAGCCCCACCTTTCTCAATGCGATTATTATTTCTGCAGCTGTTAAAGCCTTCAGGGGTTGGACTTTGCCAGTTGAGAGAGCTCAAGCTTTTCTAGGAAGGCTGCTCTCTTATGCTCCAGGGACTCAACTTTCATTTTAAAAATGTAATATCTAGCCTTATGGTTATGAAGACAATCTTCAAAATACGCCCCAACTTTAACCAATTCCATGAAGTCTGTCTGAGCCTGCAGGCAGACTGAAAAAAGCGGTTACCTACCTCTTGGTAACTGTTGTTTTTCAAGATGTGTTGCTCATGTCAATTCCAAGTAGATGTGTTAGCACTACATGCACAGTCGCTGGAAGGTTTTTCCCCTAGAGGTATCTGTAGGATCAGCTCTGGAGCCCCCCAGAGTCACGCCTTCATGGTGCTGTATATAGGGTCGTGCAACCCCCCACCCCCCGCCTCTTCAGTTCCTTCTCACCAGCTGACTCTGACAAAGGGGTAAATGGGTGGGTCCTAGAATGGACGTAGCAACACATATGGAAGAACAACAGTTACGAAAAGGTAGATAACCGTTTCTTCTTCTTTGAGTGCTTGCTCATATAGATTCCAATTAGGTGACTCCCAAGCAGTCCCTAGGAGGAGGGGTTGGAGGTCACGCAGCTTGCATCACGGATTCGTGGACTGAAGTACTGCCCTGCCAAATGTGGCATCATCTCTGGCTTGCTGTACAATAGCATAATGCGAAGTAAAGGTGTGCATAGACGACCATGTCGCAGCTCTATAGATGTTCTGGATTGGGACCTGTGCCAGAAAAGCTGCTGAAAACACCTGAGCCCTAATGGAGAATGCTGTCAGTTCGGGTGCAGGTATCTCTGCCAAGTCATAGCACGCACAAACACAAGACGTGATCCACGATGAGATTCTCTGGGATGACACCGGGCAGCCCTTCATTCTGTTAGCTATTGCTACAAAAAGCTGAGTTGTCTTCCGAAACAGTTTTGTCCTTTCAATATAAAAGGACAGTGCCCACCTAATGTCCAGGGAATGGAGCTTTAGCTCTCAGCTGTTGGCATGCAGCTTTAGGTAGAAAACCGAGGAAAGTGTCTTGGTTTGTGTGGAATTGTTAGACTACCTTCAGAAGGAAGGCTGGGTGAGGCTGTAGTCAAACCTTGTCCTTATAGAACGTCATGTACGAGGGCTCAGACGTGAGGCCTTGAGTTCAAAAACCCTCCTCGCTGAAGTGATAACCACCAGGAAAGCTAGCTTCCAGGATAGGTAGAGCAGTGAACAAGTTGCTAGGGGCTCAAACGGGCTCCATTAATCTTGATTGTATGAGATTGAGATCCCATGCAGGGATTGGTTGTCACATTTGGGGGTATAACCTGTCCAGCCCCTTGAGAAAAACAGCCAACAATGGGGTTAGCAAAGACTGATCAGCCAGCCACCCAGGGGTGGAACGCCAAAATCGCATCCAAGGGAACCTTTATGGAGGACCCTGACAGCCCTTGCTGTTTTAGGTACAACAAATAGTCCAAAATGGAGGATATTTATGACTGCAAAGGCAAAGTCCCCTTCTGCATTGACCAAATGGAAAACCTTTTCCACTTAGCCAGGTATGTGGCCTTAGTGGATGGTTTCCCGCTGCCGAGGACCTCTCCAACGGGTCCTTAGCATGCCAACTCCAAGGGGTTTAGCCATGGAGTTTTCATGCTGTGAGGTGGAGAGACTTGAGGCTGGGATGGTGAAGATGGCCGTGGTCCTCTGTGATCAAGCCTGGAACTAGGGGCAGGCTGATTGGTGTCTCCACCGACAGGTCTAGGAGTGTAGTATACCAGTGCTGACGTGGCCAGGCTGGAGCTATCAGTATCAAAGATGACCACTCCTTCCTGACCTTCAGCAGAGCCTTGTGAATGAGTGGGATGAGTGGAAATGCGTAAAAAAGATGGTCCTTCCGGTGAAGGAGGAACGTGTTCACGATTGAGCCCCGGCTGTGATTCAGGAGGGAGCAGAACTGCAGGCACTTCCTGTTGTGTCTTGTTGAGAACAAGTCTATGTGGGGAAGATGTTGTTCACAATGTCTGGGCAAACAGACCACTCGTGGTTGCAGAAGGACCGGTTGAGATGGTCCATCAACTCGTTCCGGGATCCCGGAAAGTAAGAAGCCTCGAGGTGTATCAAGTGGGCTATGTAGAACTCACAAGATTGAGGGCTTCCTGACACAGGGGAGAGAAACGTGCTCCACCCTGTCTATTTATATAGAACATCGCTGTTGTATTGTCCATCATGACCGACACAGATTATCCCTCCAGTTGAGCTTGAAAGGTCTAGCAGGCCAGGCGTACTGCTCTTAGCTCTCTGACGTTTATGTGGAGCAAGACCTCCTCTTGGGATCAGAGGCCTTGAGTCCACAGCTTCCCGAGGTGAGCTCCCCACCCCACCACTAATGCGTCTGTAACTAGAGATAGTGCTGATGAGGTCTTGAGAAGAGAGCCTTTGTGCAGACTGTTCATGTATTGAGCCACCACAGGAGGGGAGCGCAACCACCTTCTCCAAGTGATCTTGTCTTGGGCGATATGCTGATATCAGCCAAGACTGAGGAGGCCCCGCACCACAGTCTTGCATGCTGAACCACATATGTATATGCCGCCATGTGCCGCAGAAGTTTCAGGCAGTTCCATCCCATGATAGTAGGGTAGTAGTGCCTGAGGTCCTCTATGATCGAGAAAATAGCCTGGAAACAAGACTCTGGGAGCAATGATCTGGCTTGCTTTGAATCCAGCATGGCCCATATGAACTCTATCCTCCGAGTGGGAGTGAAAGTCAACTTTTGGGCATTTACCAATAGGCTTAGCCCAGGGGTGGGAAAACTTTTTGGCCTGAGGGCCACATCTGGATGTGGAAATCGTATGGCGGGCCATGAATGCTCACAAAATTGGGGGTTGGGGTGCAGGAATGAGTGAGGGCTTCAGCTGGGGGTGCAAGCTCTGTGGTGGGGCCAGAAATGAGGAGTTCAGGGTGCAGGAGGGGGCTCTGGGTGGGGGTAGGGGGTTGGGATGCAGGGGTGGGTGGGTGAGGGCTCTGGTTGAAGGTGCAGGCTCTAGGGTTGGGCTGGGGATGAGGGGTTTGGAGTGTAGGAGGGTGCTACAGTCTGGGACCAGGGGGATCAGGGCTGGGGAAGGGGGTTGAGGCATGGAAGGAAGTCAGGAGTGCAGGCTCTGGGCAGCACTTACCTCAAGCAGCTCCCAGAAGCAGCGGCAAGTCCTCCCTCCGGCTCCTATGTGGAGGCATGGCCAAGCGGTTCTGCATGTTACCCTGTCCGCATGTGCTGCCCCTGCAGCTCCCATTGGCTGGTTCCCGGCCAATGGGAGCTGTGGTGGGTGGTGCTTGGGGCGGGGGCAGTGTGTGGAGCCCCCTATCTGCCTCTATGTGTAGGAGCTGGAGGGGGGATATGCTGCTGCTTCCAGGAGCCAAGCAGAGCTGCAGCATGCATGGAGCCCGTGGGCCATAGTTTGCAGCGAAGAACTCCGCCTCACGGCCATTGCTGATGACATGGAGCAGGTCGCTGAATTCACCACATCCAGAGAGGCTTGCAATTAGGCCTTTGCCACCATTTTCCCCTCTTCCACTAGGGCTGAAAATTCTACCCTGAAGTCTGAAGGTATCAGCTTCTTGAACTTTGACATGGCCTGCCAGGAGTTGAAGCTGTACCTACTGAGGACCGCCTGCTAATTTGCAGTGCAAAGCTGGAGCCCCCTGATAGAGTACATTTTCCTACAGAAGAGGTCCAGCTTCTTTGCATCCTCTGAGATGCTCCCAGTTCCACAGGCAGGGCCAGTTAAACAGGCAGAACTGCAGAGTCTCAATGCCTGGATGAGACAATGGTGTAGGGAGAAGAGGTTTAGATTTATTAGGAACTGGGGAAACTTTTGGGAAAGGGGGAGCCTATACAGGAAGGATGGGCTCCACCAAAACCAAAATGGAACAAGATTGCTGGCACTTAACATTTAGAAGGTTGTAGAAAAGTTTTTAAACTAAGGGCTGGGGGAAAGCCAACAGGTGCAGAGGAGCACATGGTTAGGACTTCCCTTAGGGGAGGATCTATTAATAGAGAATCTCTATGGAAAATGATAAAATACAGGCAGGGTCTGATCAGAAACAGTCAGATAAAAAAGAGTCCCATTCAATTATATGGTGTAATGGCAGATAGCTAAAAGGAGACAAGTTATAAAATGCTTATATAACAATGCTAGAAGTCTAAATAATAAAATGGATGAAGTAGAGTGCCTCGTATTAAATGAGGATATTGATACAATAGGCATCACAGAAACTGGTGGAATGAGGATAATCAATGGGATACAGTAATAAGGGTACAAAATATATCAGAAGGACAGAATAGGTCGTGCTGGTGGGGGAGTGGCACTATATGTGAAAGAAAGCGTAGAATCAAATGAAGTAAAAATAGTAAATGAATCAAACTGTACCATAGAACCTCTATGGATAGAAATTCCATGCTCTAATAATAAGAATATAGCAGTAGGGATATATTACCGACCACCATACCAGGATAGTGAGAGGTTTCAGAGTAGCAGCCGTGTTAGTTTGTATTCGCAAAAAGAAAAGGTGTACTTGTGGCACCTTAGAGACTAACAAATTTATTTGAGCATAAGCTTTCGTGAGCTACAGCTCACTTCATCGGATGCATTACCATTCATACATCCTATGAAGTGAGCTGTAGCTCACGAAAGCTTATGCTCAAATAAATTTGTTAGTCTCTGAGGTGCCACAAGTACTCCTTTTCTTTTTGAGGATAGTGAGAGTGACTGTGAAATGCTCGGGGAGATTATAGAGGCTATTAAAATAAAAAATTCAGTAATAATAATGGGGGGTTTCAACTATCCCCATATTGACTGGGTACATATCACCTCAGGAACAGATGCTGAGATAAAGTTTATTGAGACCTTAAATGACTGCTTCTTGGAGCAGCCAGTCCTGGAACCCACAAGAGGAGAGGCAATTCTTGATTTAGTCCTCAGTGGAGCACAGGATCTGGTCCAAGAATATAGCTGGACTGCTTGGTTCCTACCCAGGAACCTATCCTTGCAACAAAGTCCGTTGCCAACTCTGTCCACATATCTATTCAGGGGATACCATCATAGGGCCTAATCACATCAGCCACACTATCAGAGGCTCCTTCACCTGCGCATCTACCAATGTGATATATGCCATCATGTGCCAGCAATGCCCCCTGCCATGTACATTGGCCAAACTGGACAGTCTCTACGTAAAAGAATGAATGGACACAAATCAGACGTCAAGAATTATAACATTCAAAAACCAGTTGGAGAACACTTCAATCTCTCCGGTCACTCGATTACAGACCTCAGGGTGGCTATCCTTCAACAAAAAAACTTCAAAAACAGACTCCAATGAAAGACTGCTGAATTGGAATTAATTTGCAAACTGGATACAATTAACTTAGGCTTGACTAGAGACTGGGAATGGATGAGTCATTACACAAAGTAAAACTATTTCCCCATGGTATTTCTCCCCCCCCACCCCACCCCCCACTGTTCCTCTGATATTCTTGTTAACTGCTGGAATTAGCCTACCTTGCTTGTCACCATGAAAGGTTTTCCTCCTTTCCCCCCCCGCTGCTGGTGATGGCTTATCTTAAGTGATCACTCTCCTTACAGTGTGTATGATAAACCCATTGTTTCATGTTCTCTGTGTGTGTATATAAATCTCTCCTCTGTTTTTTCCACCAAATGCATCCGATGAAGTGAGCTGTAGCTCACGAAAGCTTATGCTCTAATAAATTTGTTAGTCTCTAAGGTGCCACAAGTACTCCTTTTCTTTTTGCAAATACAGACTAACACGGCTGCTACTCTGAAAGGCCATTTCGGAGAAACTAAATGAATTCTTTGCATCGGTCCTCACAGCTGAGGATGTGAAGGAGATTCCCAAACCTGAGCCATTCTTTTTAGGTGACAGATCTGAGGAACTGTCCCAGATTGAGGTATCATTAGAGGAGGTTTTGGAACATATTGATAAATGAAACAGCAATAAGTCACCAGGACCAGATGGTATTCACCTGAGTCCTGAAGAAACTCAAATGTGAAATTGCAGAACTATTAACTGTAGTCTGTAACCTATCATTTAAATCAGCTTCTATACCAGATGACTGAAGGATAGCCAATGTGACGCCAATTTTTAAAAAGGGCTCCAGAGGTGATCCCGGCAATTACAGGTTTGTGAGCCTGACTAAAGTACCGGGCAAACCGTTGAAACTATAATAAAGAACAATATTGTCAGATATATAGATTAACATAATTTGTTGAGGAAGAGTCAACATGATTTTAGTAAAGGGAAATCATGCCTCACCAATCTACTAGAATTCTTTGAAGTGTTCAAAAAAGTGTCTACCAAGGGGATCCAGTGATTATAATATACTTAGATTTTCAGAAAGCCTTTGACAAGGTCCCTCACCAAAGGCTCTTAGGCAAAGTAAGCTGCCACAGAATAAGAGGGAATGTGCTCTCATGGATTGGTAACTAGTTAAAAGATAGGAAACAAAGGGTAGGTATAAATGGTCAGTTTTCAGAATGGAGAGAGGTAAATAGTGGTGTCCCCAAGGGATCTGTTCTGGGACCAGTCCTATTTAACATATTCATAAATGATCTGGAAAAAGGGGTAAACAGTGAGGTGGCAAAATTTGCAGATGATACAAAATTACTAAAGATAGTTAAGACCCAGGCAGACTGCAAAGAGCTACAATAGGGTCTTTCAAAACTGGGTGACTGGGCAACAAAGTGGCAGATGAAATTTAATGTTGATAAATGCAAAGTAATGCACGTGGGATTATGCTTTCCAAACTATACATATAAAATGATGGGATCTAAATTAGCTGTTACCACTCAAGAAAGAGATCTTGGAGTCATTGTGGATAGTTCTCTGAAAACATCCACTCAATGTGCAGTGGCAGTCAAAAAAGCAAACAGAATGCTGGGAATAATCAAGAAAGGGATAGGACAGAAAATATCATGTTGCCGCTATATAAATCCATGGTACGCCCACATCTTGAATACTGTGTGTAGATGTGGTCTCCCCATCTCAAAAAAAGATATATTGGAATTGGAAAAGGTTCAGAAAAGAGCACAAAAATTATTAGGGGTATGGGTTTCAGAGTAGCAGCCGTGTTAGTCTGTATTTGCAAAAAGAAAAGGAGTACTTGTGGCACCTTAGAGACTAACAAATTTATTTGAGCATAAGCTTTCGTGAGCTACAGCTCATTTCATCAAAAGCTTATGCTCAAATAAATTTGTTAGTCTCTAAGGTGCCACAAGTACTCCTTTTCTTATTAGGAGTATAGATCGGCTTCTGTTTGAGGGGAGATTATGAAGACTGAGACTTTCCAGCTTGGAAAAGAGACGGCTAAGGGGAGATGTGATAGAGGTCTATAAAATCATGACTGGTGTAGGGAAAGTAGATAAGGAAGTGTTATTTATTCCCTCTCATAACACAAGAACTAGGGGTCACCAAATGAAATGAATAGACAGCAGGTTTAAAACAAATAAAAGCAAATATATTTTAACACAACGCACAGTCAAGCTGTGGAACTCCTTGCCAGAGGATATTGTGAAGGCCAAAACCGTAACAGGGTTCAAAAAGAATTAAATAAATTCATGGAAGATAGGTCCATCAATGGCTATTAGCCAGGATGGGCAGGAATGGTGTCTCTAGCCTCTGTTTGCCATAAGCTCGGAATGAGAAACGGGATGGATTACTTGATGATTACCTGTTCTGTTCATTCCCTCTGGGGCACCTGGCACTGGCCACTGTCAGAAGACAGGATACTGGGCTAGATGGACTTTTGGTCTGACCCAGTAGGGCCATTCTTATGTTCTTTGCCTTTGGCGTGAGCCCCTGTTGCCCCAGCCTCTCACATTCATTTGTGGCCATTATTACCAGCGATCCCGGTGGAGGGTGGGTGTAGAGATATTCGCACCCTTTTGAAGGCAGGAAGTACTTCTTCTCCATTCTTTTTGCTGTGGAGGGCCAAGATGCTGGAGTCTGCCACAATGTTTTGGTCATGTCCTGGATTCCCTTTATTAATGGCAGGACAAGCCATGACGGGCCAGCTGGGGTCAAGATGTCTACCACAAGGTCTGAGGACTCTGACGCCTCCTCTACCTGGAGCCCCAGGTTTTGAGCCACCCTCCTCAGGAGCGCCTGGTGAGCCCTGCTATCATGGGCAGATGCCGCAGAGGTCCCCACTACCACTTCATTGCGAGACGAAGAGTAAGATGCTCCGGCCACTAGGGGACACTGTTCTTGCCCTGTGGCTTTCAAAGATCACACAGTGCTGGTTCCTCAGGCTCGTTGTCGACCTCGGCGCTGGGTCCGGTGCCAGTCTTGGTACTGCGGGAATGCTCGTGGGTCAAAGGAGGCAGCAGAGGAGGAAGAAAGGAAGGAAGAGGAGGCAACTGATAGCGACCCCCTTGAATACGAACTCTGGGCTGGATGAAATGCCCATGGGGTCCAAAAGGGCCATTGTGCAGGCACTTGCCACTGCGCCGGCCAGGGCATAGGGGGGAGAGACTGCCCCACATCGGGCCTTAGGTGCTGATGCTGTGAGTGGTGCTGGCTTATCTTTGAGGCATTAGACTCTGCCTCCGATGGTGAAGACTCTCTCCGTGGTGACCAGGCGGGTCGATGCTGGATGGCGTTGGACAGCAGTGCTGAAGAGAAGGGGACTGGTGCCACGACATGGTTGGCTTGCCTCTAGATGGCACCGAATGCCTTTGTGGTGCCAGTGGTCTGGCATCCGGTGCCCTCTCACACCTGGTGAGAGACAGCAGTGCCATAAAGGCTATAAGGTCCCAAGCTGCCTCAAAACTCTCCGGTGTGGAGTGAAACTCTAGTATCTCTCTGTGGTACTTCCTCTGAGGGGAGTCCAGAGACACCGGACTTGACAGACCCCTCAGCAGAGCCAGAGTCCTTGGTATCGCACTAGACAGCCTGGAGCTGGAGTGGCCCGGCGCTGGTCACACTCTGCTCGAGCCCTCACACTCAGCTGTTTTCAGTGTGGGTGAGCGTCCCCTATCCATCATTCTTTGCTTCTTTCGCAGCTCTGGCTATTGGGAGCAGTGCTGCACCTCCCCATGTGAGGAGCTCTTCGGTGCCAGAGAGTCTTGACGGTGCAGAGGACACTTAGTCCAAGAGTCTTTCCTCGGTGCTGGGGGCTCCCTCATTGAAGCCAGTGCACTCCACACCGATGCAGACGTGCTGGGTATCGGTTCAGACCGGCTCAGCTCTTGAATGTGAGTGGAGAGCTGGCTCCATCAAGAGGAGTTTCAGTCTCTATTCCCTCTCCTTGTTCATTCTGGGACGAAATCCCCTGCAAATCTTGCAATGATCTTTTTGATGGGATTCTCCCATACACTTCAAACATGACATGTGGGGATCGCCCCTAGGCATAGGCTTTTGGCAAGCCCCACACAGTTTAAACCTTGAGACTGAGGCATGCACCGATCTCAGGGAAAAAGGGGTAGGATTGACCCTGATAAGTGGGGACCTAACTTACTATAAAACACTAACACTATTAACTATTTACAAGAAGAAAGAAAAGAGTCCACTAGAGAATCACTTGCCAAAGCAAGAGAGAACCACTGTTTCAACAACCGTCATAGACACTAAGAAGGAACTGAAGAGGCAAGGGGTTGGCAGGGTCCTATACAGCACCATGAAGGTGTGACTCCAGGGCGCTCCAGAGCCGACCCCTACAGATACCAGTAGGGGAAAAACCTTCTGGCAACTGTGAACAGTTGGCACACACACACCTACTTAGAATCGACATAAACAAGCACTCGAAGAACAACAATAGTTCTGAGAGATGTGAGCTAGTCCATTCATCTCCACGTGGCATTAAAAATGAAGCCTAATGATGACAATTTAAGTATTAACATTAATTAGTTCAATGCTGATTAAATCATGCAGGAAAGAAGAGGCACAATCATATTATTGAAGATCTGCACAATATACTCTGAGTAGCAGTTCATTTTGGCATCACATGTGGACAGAGCATAGAATAGACAGAGCCAGAAAGCTGGCTAGATTGTCGGGCTCAACGGGTAGTGATCAATGGCTCCATGTCTAGTTGGCAGCCGGTGTCAAGTGGAGTGCCCCAGGGGTCGGTCCTGGGGCCCGTTTTGTTCAATATCTTCATAAATGATCTGGAGGATGGTGTGGATTGCACTCTCAGCAAATTTGCGGATGATACCAAACTGGGAGGAGTGGTAGATACGCTGGAGGGGAGGGATAGGATACAGAAGGACCTAGACAAATTGGAGGATTGGGCCAAAAGAAATCTAATGAGGTTCAATAAGGATAAATGCAGGGTCCTGCACTTAGGATGGAAGAATCCAATGCACCGCTACAGACTAGGGACCGAATGGCTCGGCAGCAGTTCTGCGGAAAAGGACCTAGGGGTGACAGTGGACGAGAAGCTGGATATGAGTCAGCAGTGTGCCCTTGTTGCCAAGAAGGCCAATGGCATTTTGGGTTGTATAAGTAGGGGCATAGCGAGCAGATCGAGGGACGTGATCGTTCCCCTCTATTCGACACTGGTGAGGCCTCATCTGGAGTACTGTGTCCAGTTTTGGGCCCCACACTACAGGAAGGATGTGGATAAATTGGAAAGAGTACAACGAAGGGCAACGAAAATGATTAGGGGTCTAGAGCACATGACTTATGAGGAGAGGCTGAGGGAGCTGGGATTGTTTAGTCTGCAGAAGAGAAGAATGAGGGGGGATTTGATAGCTGCTTTCAACTACCTGAAAGGGGGTTTCAAAGAGGATGGCTCTAGACTGTTCTCAATGGTAGCAGATGACAGAACGAGGAGTAATGGTCTCAAGTTGCAATGGGGGAGGTTTAGATTGGATATTTGGAAAAACTTTTTCACTAAGAGGGTGGTGAAACACTGGAATGCGTTACCTAGGGAGGTGGTAGAATCTCCTTCCTTAGAGGTTTTTAAGGTCAGGCTTGACAAAGCCCTAGCTGGGATGATTTAACTGGGACTTGGTCCTGCTTTGAGCAGGGGGTTGGACTAGATGACCTTCTGGGGTCCCTTCCAACCCTGATATTCTATGATTCTATGATTCTATGATTCTATGATTGAATGTAGGCAGAGCATGGGAGGTTGTCACCATTTATTATTTTCCAGTTTCACCATTGATGGTCCCGCCAATCATATTTAACAGAGCCTTCCAATATTTAAAATTTAGTTTTTACAGTAGAAAGTGATAGGCTACAAATTCTTGTGGAAAGGGCAGGAAACTTCAGACAGAGATAGGCGTTAGGGGGAAGAGGATGATCCCGGATAGTACAGGGAACCTTTAAAATAGAGAGACAAGGTTAGAAAAAAAGAAAAAATATATATATATTTAAGACAGCAGAGAAAAGGTATTTAGAATCCGTTCTCTAGAATCTTCTCTCTCATAATCCTAGGAGCATCTTTACATACTGGAAGGTTATGGTGCATAGCTTATCTCAAAACTGATTTAAAAATACTTTTTAAATAAAAATGAATGCCAGGATAACAGCAAAGAGTCACTATAGGGCAGGCATCTATATAGACTTATGTGTAGTGCTGGGGAGGAGCCGGTGATCATGGTACATATAGGTACCAATGACATAGGGAAGGGTAGGAGAGATGTCTTGGAGGCCAAATTTAGGCTGTTAGGAAAGAGACTAAAATCCAGGACCTCTATGGTGGCATTCTCACAAATACTTCCAGTTTCACGTGCAGGGCCAGGTAGGCAGGCGGAACTTCAGAGTCTCAATGAGTGGATGAGATGATGGTGTAGAGAGGAGGGTTTAGATTTATTAGAAACTAGAGAAACTTTGGGGATAGGGGGAACCTATACAGGAAGGATGGGCTCCACCTAAACCAAAGTGGATCCAGACTGCTGGCACTTCACATTAAAAAGGTTGCAGAGCAGTTTTTAAATTAAGAGATGGGGAAAGCTGATTGCTGCAGAGGAGCATGTGGATCAGACCGAGACTTCTCTTAGAGGAGAGTCTATTGATAGAGATTCTTTAGGTTTTAGTCAGGAGGAGGGTATGGAAGAGAATGAAGTATGGGCCAGATCAGATGAGAAACATTCACATAAAAAATAATCTGACACATCAGAAAAGGACAAATAAACAGCAACAAGTTTTTGAAGTGCTTGTACACAAATGCTAGAAGTCTAAATAATAAGATGGGTGAACTAGAGTGCCTCGTGGTAAAGGAGGATATTGATATAATAGGCATCACAGAAATCTGGTGGAGTGAGGACAATCAATGGGACAAAATATATTGGAAGGATAGAACAGGTCCTGCGGGGGGGAGGGGAGTGGCATTATACGTGAAAGAAAACGTAGAATCAAATGAAGTAAAAATCTTAAATGAATCCACATGTTCTATAGAGTCTCTATGGATAGTAATTCCATGCTCTAATAAGAATATAACAGTAGGAATCTATTATCGACCACCTGACCAGGACAGTAATAGTGACGATGAAATGCTAAGGGAGATTCAGGGCTCTCCTGGGAACCACAGCAGCAAAAGGAGCAGAAAGTGGGGCCACCCAGTGGCCGCGCACCGGCAGCTCCTCCGGCATGGCTGTACTGCCCCCAACCCTGTCCTCCTGCAGGGCTGCTGTACAGTGGGGTCGCCCAACGGCCCCATGTTTTGCTCCTCCTGTGTCTTTCTGGTATGGCGTACTGGTTATAAATATCTTACCGGTAAGGTGTACCATACCATACTGCTCTACTTGCACCACTGTCCATACTATTTACCAAAACAGCTTGAGTGACAATACTACGTTTAGGTATTATTTCCCTTTTTTATATTGATAGTAATCATGTTGCAACACCTGAAAAATTTACCATGGATAAAAGAGCATGTTTCAAACAGGCCTCCAGTGGCAGCATGGTGAGCTATAAACAACAAGTGGGCCATCGCTTAGTAATTGCTAGTAGGGGAAGAGTTATAGAATTACAAAGCTCCCCCATCCCCACAGCAGCAGCCCACTCTGCCTACTGGCTGCTGTGTTCCTAGTGCCCGGGAGAGCAGGATTCCACACAGGGCCTCCCAAGTTATTCTGGTGCCCTACGCAGCCCCCCGCCCTGTGGGGAGGCTGTGTGGGGCCCCAGGCCTCCGCAGGGGGGAGCAGTGGGGGCTAGCCCCACGCCTCCGTGGGGGGGCTGTGTGGGGTCCTGCCTCAGGCCTCCTCAGAGGAGGAATGGGGAGGGTCCCAGCCCCAGGCCTCCACATGGAGGCTATGTGGGGCCCTGCCCCAGCCCTCCACAGGAACAGGGGTTGGTCCAACCCCTCCTACTGGCTTTTGTATGTTACCATTCCTGATGTCTGATTTGTGTCCATTTATCCTTTTACATAGAGACTGTCAGGTTTGGCCAATGTACATGGCAGAGGGGCATTGCTGGAACATGATGGCATATATCAATCTTGGGATAATGCCATCTGGTCCTGGTGACTTATTACTGTTAAATGTATCAATTTGTTCCAAAACTTCCTCTAATGACACCTCAGTCTGGGACAGTTCCTCAGATTTGTTTTGTCTGACATTGCTCTGAGCAATCCCCAGCATAACAGTGGACCTGAACTTTGTCCTCTGGAATCCAAACTCTTCCTTGGTGGAAGTCCCTGAGCAGTGGAACTGAGTCCTCTTGGCCATTCTATTCCTCAGTTTGTGTTCTGAGCAATTCTTGCTCTCCATGAGCTGAGAACTGCTTATTCATTGATGCAGCAGTGGTGGTTTTCACAGCCTCTGTTCCTAGGAATTTGTACAAGGCCAGCAAAAATGAGCATAGGCTGGCACAAGCTCGCATTCCTCTCTCACATAACAATTTTGAAGCTCTCAGCCCAAGCAGGCAGAGGCAGGCAAACATGCCTCAAGCAACTTCCCAGAGAAAAAAAATCAGTATCTACTAAAGTTAAACATCTTTAAATCTGCAGGACCAAATTAACATGCACCCAAAATTTTTAGGAAATTCTGGAGGCCCTTTCTCAGCTAAACACTAACCAATCCAAGTTCAGATTACAACCAAACCACTTTCTTTTTTATCTTTATTGTCCCAATTTGGGCAACTCACAAACATTAAGGAATTCATCCTCACACACCCTAGCCCCATGAGGTCGGGAAGTAGCATTAGTTTAACTTTACAGAGGGAGAAACGGAAGCATAAGAAGATTAATAGGACCTGCACAAGATCACACAGGGAATCACAGCCACAAAACCTTTCCACCAAGGTATAGTCAAAGACCACACACACCCTTACAGCATCTTCTGCTGGGACAGGAGTGGCTAGGAGCTTCCCCCTCCCTCCTGTGTTCCTACCCCACTTCCTACAGCACGTTCTTCTAGGAGAGGCTGATTTGAGCAGTTGGGAGTTCTCACACACCCAGAAGCTAAAACATCATGACAAAGGCAAATTCTAAGAGAACTGCAGAAGTTAGAGATGGAAAAGCCTTTTCATAGGTGACATTTCGTCCATCCTTTCACAGTCCAATGCAGTATTTCTCACTCATGTTTTTCTAATGCTTTGTCTACTTTAGTTTCAAACATGTCCAAATATAATGATCAGTTGAAAGGTGGTGAGACATCTAGGTGGGACTGAAGGGAATGCCGTTAGCTCTGCTCTGATTAACGTCTTCATGAATCACAGACTCACAGAATCAGGGTTAACAAGACCGCAAGGGTCATCTAGTCTAAGCCCCGCCAAGATGCAGGATTTGTAGCATCTAAATCATCCAAGACAGTTGGCTGTCCAGCCTCTTTTTGAAAACCTCCAGGCACTCCATTCTGTTGTCCCACTGTTCTTACAGTTAGGAAGTTTTTCCTGGTTTCAGAGTAGCTGCTGTGTTAGTCTGTATCCGTAAAAAGAAAAGGAGTACTTGTGGCACCTTAAAGACTAACAAATTTATTAGAGCATAAGCTTTTGTGAGCTACAGCTCACTTCATCGGATGCAACTTCATTGGAAGTTTTTCCTGAGATTTAATCTAACTCTGCTGTGCTGTAGTTAGAACCCATTGCCTCTTGTCCGCCCCTCTGTGGCCAGAGAGAACAACTTTTCTCCATCTTTTATTGAAGACTGCTATTGTGTTCCCCTCTTAATCTCCTCTTTTCTAAACTAAACATAACCAGGTTCTTCAACCTTTGCTCATATGGTTTGCATTCCATCCCTTCGATCATCTTTGTCGCTCACCTCTGGATCTTTTCCAATTTCTTGACATCCTTTCTATACATTGGTGACAAAAACTGGCCACAGTACTCCAGCTGAGGTTTAACCAGAGCCAAGTAGAGCAGTACTATCACCTCCCATGACTTGCATGCTATGCCTCTGTTAACACAACCTAAAATTGTATTTCCCTTTTTGCAATAGCATCACATTGCTGACTCATTTTGAGGTTGTGGTCCACCAGAACTCCCAGATACTTCTCAGCAGTGCTCCTGCCAAGACAGTTATCCCCCATTCTGAATTTGTGCATTTGGTTTTTCTTTCCTAAGTGTAGTACCGTACATTTGTCTTTGTTGTCTAAAGCCCAGTTCTCCTATTATCAAGACCCCTCTGAATTTTAGCTCTCTCTTCTAGAAGTGTTGGCAACCCCTCCCCCAGTTTTGTGTCATCTGCAGACTGGATCAGTATGCTCTCTAGTCCTACATCCAGGTCATTAATAAAGATGTTAAACAACACTGGACCCAAAACAGATCCCTGTGGAACCCCACTTGAGACCTCCCTTCAATCTGACAGCATTCCATCAGTATCCTCTGTTTACAGTTGCTTAACCAATTATGTATCCACTTCATGGTAGTTGTGTCAAACCCGCATTTCTCCAGCTTATCTATCAGAATGACATGTGGGACTGTGTCAAAAACCTTGCTGAAGTCCAGGTATATTATTCATTGCTCTCGTAGCTTCCCAGGTATGAAAGTCAGGCTCACTGGTCTATAATTCCCAGCTCCTTCTTTTTAAAGATGAGCACTACATTGTCCTGGAAGACTGGAGAGCGGCTCTCTCCTGTTATCCATGAGTTTATATATATTATTGCCAGTGCCTCCAAGATTTCTTTAGCTAATTCCTTCTGTACCCTCGGATGAATAGCATCTGGCCCTGCTGATTTGAATTAATTCAAACTGGTGGGATCTCTGATGTATTATTTACTTATCCCGATATGTTTCAGAGTAGCAGCTGTGTTAGTCTGTATTCGCAAAAAGAAAAGGAGTACTTGTGGCACCTTAGAGACTAACACATTTATTTGAGCATAAACTTTCGTGAGCTACAGCTCACTTCATCGGATGCAATCAGTGGAAAATACAGTGGGGAGATTTATATAAACACACACACAGAGAACATGAAACAATGGGTTTTATCATACAATGGGTTTTATTAAACTGGACAGTCTCTACATAAAAGAATAAATGGACACAAATCAGACATCAAGAATCATAACATTCAAAAACCAGTCGGAGACAACTTCAATCGCTCCGGTCACTCAATTACAGACCTGAGAGTGGCTATCCTTCAACAAAAAAACTTCAAAAACAGACTCCAGCGAGAGACTGCTGAATTGGAATTAATTTGCAAACTGGATACAATTAATTTAGGCTTGAATAGAGACTAGGAGTGGATGAGTCATTACACAAAGTAAAACTATTTCCCCATGTTATTTCTCCCCCCACCCCACCCCCCACTGTTCCTCAGATGGTCTTGTTAACTGCTGGAAATGGCCCACCTTGCTTATCACCATGAAAGGTTTTCCTCCTTCCCCCCCCCCCCCGCTGGTGATGGCTCATCTTAAGTGATCACTCTCCTTACAGGTTTCAGAGTAGCAGCCATGTTAGTCTGTATTCGCAAAAAGAAAAGGAGTACTTGTGGCACCTTAGAGACTAACAAATTTATTAGAGCATAAGCTTTCGTGAGCTACAGCTCACTTCATCGGATGCATCCGATGAAGTGAGCTGTAGCTCACGAAAGCTTATGCTCTAATAAATTTGTTAGTCTCTAAGGTGCCACAAGTACTCCTACTCTCCTTACAGTGTGTATGATAAAACCCATTGTTTCATGTTCTCTGTGTGTGTATATATATAAATCTCCCCACTGTATTTTCCACCGAATTCATCCGATGAAGTGAGCTGTAGCTCATGAAAGCTTATGCTCAAATAAATTTGTTAGTCTCTAAGGTGCCACAAGTACTCCTTTTCTTTTATCCCGATATGCATCCTTCCCCCTTTATTGTCTATGGTAATTTTGCTAGTGATCTGGTCAAATGTTATTTTTTGTGAGAAAACTGAAGCAAAGTAGCCATTGAGCAGCTCTGCCTTCCTATCATCTTCCATTACCAGTTCATCTTCTCCATTGAGCAGCAGACCCACAGAATCCCTGATCTTTCTTTTTGTCTGACATATCTGAAGAACCTCTTTTTGTTGTCTCTAACGTTCCTTGTTGTCCTCTAACATTCCTCTAACTCATTCTTTCCTTGGCTTTCCCGACTTTGTCCCTAAATCCTCGTGCTGTTCCTATGTTTACCTCCTTGGTGACATGCCCCTCCTTCCATTTCCTGGATGTATCCCTTTTGGTTTTTATTAGGGCTGTCAATTAATTGCAGTTAACTCACGTGATTAACTCAAAAAAATTAATCACAGTTTTAATTGCACTATTAAACAATATAATACCAATTGAAATGTATTATATATTTTGGATGTTCTTCTACATTTTCATATATATTGTATTCTGTGTTGTAATTGAAATCAAATTGTATGTTATTTTTTATTACAAATATTTACACTTTAAAAATGATAAACAAAAGAAATAGCAAAAAGAAAAGGAGTATGCGAATACAGACTAACATGGCTGCTACTATGAAACCTATCATTATGCAAGGAAAAGAAATAGCATTTTTCAATTCACCTCATACAAGTATTGTAGTGCAATCTCTTTGTCGTGAAAGTGTGACTTACAAATGTAGATTTTTTTTTCTTACATAACTGCACTCAAAAACAAAACAATGTAAAACTTTAGAGCTTACAAGTCCTCTCAGTCCTACTTCTTGTTCAGCCAATCACTAAGACAAACAAGTTTATTTACATTTATAGGAGATAATGCTGCTCTCTTCTTATTTACAATGTCACCAGAAAGTGAGAACGGGCATTTCCATGGCACTTTTGTACCTGGCATTGCAAGGTATTTACATGCCAAATATGCTAAACAATCGAATGTCCCTTCATGCTTCGGCCACTATTCCAGTGGACACGCTTCCATGCTGATGACGCTCATTAAAAAAATAATGCATTAATTAAATTTGTAACTGTAAATTTGAACTCCTTGGGGGAGAATTGTATGTCCCCAGCTCTGTTTTACCTGCATTCTGCCATATATTTCATGATTTAGCAGTCTTGGATGATGACCCAGCACATGTTGTTAGTTTTAAGAACACTTTCACTACAGATTTGACAAAATGCAAAGAAGGTACCAATGTGAGGCTTCTAAAGATAGCTACAGCACTCCATCCAAGATTTAAGTATCTGAAGTGCCTTCCAAAATCTGAGAGGGACGAGGTGTGGAGCATGCTTTCGGAAGTCTTAAAAGGGCAACATTCTGATGCGGAAACTACAGAACCCGAACTACCAAAAAAGAAAATCAACCTTTTGCTGGTGCCATCTGACCCAGATAATGAAAATGAATGTGCATCGGTCCACGCTGCTTTGGATTGTTATTGAGCAGAATCTGTCATCAGCATGGATGCACGTCCCCGGGAATGGTGGCTGAAGCATGAAAGGACATATGAATTTTTAGCGCATTTGGCACATATCTTGTGAAGCCGGCTAAAACAATGCCATGAGAACACCTGTTCTCACTTTCAGGTGACATTGTAAACAAGAAGTGGGCAGCATTATCTCCGACAAATGTAAACAAATTTGTTTGTCTGAGCAGTTGACTGAACAAGAAGTAGGACTGAGTGCACTTGCAGGCTCTAAAATTTTACATTGTTTTATTTTTGACTGCATGTTTCTTTGCACATAATTCTACATTTGTAAGTTCAACTTTCACGATAAAGAGATTAAACCACAGTACTGGTATTAGGTGAATTGAAAAATACTGTTTCTTTTGTTTTTTTTACAGTGCAAATACTTGTAACTAAAAATAAATATAAAGTGAGCACTGTACACTTTGTATTCTCTGTTGTAATTAAAATCAATATATTTGAAAATGTAGAAAACAGCCAAAAGTATTTAAATAAATTGTATTATATTATTAACAGTGCGGTTAATCGCACGATTATTTTTTTAATCACTTGACAGCCTTACTTTTTATATAGCTAAAAATCTCGTTGTGCAGCCACACTGACCTTCTATGGCTCTTCTTATCTTTCCTCTGCATCAGAATAGTTTGATGTTGAGCCTTCAGGATTACATCTTTTAGGAAGTGCCAGCCCCCTTCAACTCATTTTCTTCCTAACTGGTCTTTCCATGGGACCTTGCCTACTATTTCTCTGACTCGGTTGAAATCCGCTTTTCTGAAGTCTGGTGTCCTAGTTTTGCTGTTCTCGTGTTCTCCTTTCCATAGGATCTTGAATTTTATCAGATCATGGTCACTTCCTCCCAAGTTCCTGACTACCTTCACATTCTCAACTAATTCATTCTTGTTGGTCTAAACCAGATCCAAAATGGATGACCCTCTAGTTGTTTCCTCAACTTTTGTCCCCTACACATGCTAAGAATTTGCAGGACATGTGTTTTGTTGTAATAGTCTTCGAACAGATATCAGGGAAGTTAAAATCTCCCATTAACACTAGCTCATGTGTATTGGCTAAGTTTGTTACCTGCTTGTAGAATGACTCATCCACTTCCTCTTCCTAATTTGGTAGTCTAAAATAGACCCCCACCATAACATCACTACTGTTGATCTATTATCGACTCAAGGTAATTCTATATTATACTTCTTTCTAACCAATCAAGATTAATTGATCACTGAATTAAAAATTAGTGATTGTCAAGGTGTAAGTGATCACAAGTGTATTGAGTATCTCCACAGGGTTTTACACTGGGTTAACTAAATCAGTTTAAAAATCACACCTTTAGTTAAACCAGTGCACCTTTACATATAGACAAGGCCTGTTACCCCTTATGATCAAGCACTCCCAGTACAACTCTATATTGCACCTACCTATATGCGGGCTGTTTATTAGGGCTGGCTCATTCTGCTTATTGCTGGATTTCCTTGGGAGCTTGGAGCTGCTTTCTTGCTTAGCTGTGCCTTTCCTCTCAGCTTGCTGGCCTAACGCTGGGAAAGGGGGGGAGAAAAAAAACAATTTAGCTATTTTATTTACCAGAGGCTACCTGATGCCTAAAGACAAGCTCCTAAATCTGTAAAACTTCCAAAAGCGCTGGGCGCCCACAAATCCCATTAAAGTTTTTGGTCAGGCCAGGATATAGAACATCATTTGTGATGCTGATGAATGATCTCTTGAAGTTGACGGAGGGCAGACATTCATTCTCATACTCCTGGGCCTCTCTTCAGCAAACACTGTCAGTCATGAGCTACTGCTATTCTGCCTGAGGGAGATGGTAGCAATCCAGGGAAATATGCTAAAATAGTTTGAATCCTCCCTGGCAGGATGCACCCAAAGGACAGTAGTGAGAAACTGCACCTATACTCTCAGACCTGCATTCCCTCTAAGGTGTGCACTTGGGCAGCTGCACAAGAGGGCAGCAAGGGCCATGCACCTAATTAGTGGAGCCACACAGGTGTGGCTCCACTAATTATGTGCCTGGACCCTGGAGAGGACGCACATGTAAGCTGGTGGTGTGGGGGGGAATAGGGATAGTGGGGGGCAGTGGGCTGAGGGGTTGGAGGGAGCTTGGGGCATGAAGGGCTGCAGCAGCCAGTGAGCTCAGCCACTCCCCTCCCTCAGCTGGGGAGAAACATACCACCTCTCTCCCAGCCCCAGGTGGGCTGCCCTGGCTGGGAAGATGCCTCTGGGAGCCAACAGAGAACAAAGTAGTTAAGCTCACAGTGGCTGGCAGTTGTATTCTAAACAAGCTGGTGTCTCTCTTGCTTGAATGTTTAGCCCCAAGTACAGTGACAGTAATCAAGTCTGAAGGTGACATACACATGAATTATTGAGGCTAGATCTTCAAGGAAGAAGCGGGAGAGGATTTTAGCAGCTGATGGTGGAAGAAAGTGGTGTTGTATTTGTGTGATTCCGGTTTTTTGTTTTTTTGCCACAGACCACTTTAAGGTTAGGGGGATCCCTTCCAGCCACTGATACTACCTGGTCATTTAGGGGATGGTGGGTGTGTCCCAGAGCTAATGGGAGTACTTGATTTTCACTGGTCTTCACCAGTGTCCAGGGGTGTTTACCAGTGAACAACACAGCTTTCAATGTTTCCAACGGCTTCCAGCACTTTATTGTGCATGAGTTAGGGCCAAACTCTTGTCTGGCCCTCTCCCCAAACAAATTCTAAAAAGTAATGGAAATCACTTCTCTGGACTGCAGACAAGTGATTTCCATTAAGTTTTAGAATTTGTTTGGGGAGAGGTATTGGAAACCATTAAGTCAGATCTTTGCTATCTGGTATAGTTCTGGCTCTTCAGAGGACTCCCATTGACTCATAAGTAGCAAGCACTAGGTTTGGTGCTAGGTGTTTTGTAGGATGAAGACCTTATTAGCAAGCTCTGAAGCCATGTTTTAATGTGCTCTATTTACTTAAGGGACTTGTAAAAACTTAATGAACCTACTCTTAAGTTTTTTAGTTGGTGACACACACAATATAAAACCAGAGAACTTTAACTTTGCTTGTTTCTATAGGGCTCTGTTGCACTTGCACAGCATGGGTCTAAACACTCATTTAATATACCCATAACCAACCACTTGATGTTTTACTTCCCTTTGTATTTTCAGTCTTGTCACTTCATAGATTATCAGGGTTGGAAGGGACCTCAGGAGGTCATCTAGTCCAACCCCCTGCTCAAAGCAGGACCAATCCCCAACTAAATCATCCCTAAAGCCAGGGCTTTATCAAGCCTGACCTTAAAAAACCTCAAAGGAAGGAGATTCCACCACCTTCCTAGGTAACGCATTCCAGTGCTTCACCACTCTCCTAGTGAAAAAGTTTTTCCTAATATCCAACCTAAACCTCCCCCTCCGCAACTTGAGACCATTACTTCTTGTTCTGTCTGTTTGTTCCCTTGTTTGTTTGTGGTTTTGTTTGCTGTCTGTGTTGCTTTATTAGTTATTTTTACTGTTCTGTGTGTGTGAAGTATTAATCAACTTAAGAGTTGACATACCATAGAAATTGTATGAGCCTGAGTGAATGCGTTTTACTCTCCTTTCCAATATCAGAAAATATTGTATTAATATTTGCGATAAGAGCATAAATATTTCCAGTTGACTCATAGATTTGTTTAGCATCTTAAAGCTGAGCTATCTGTGCAGATAATATGCATGCAAGAGGGATAGTTTTGTGAACTGCAAAAGTCCATGGCATGCTAGTGTTTTGACAGATGCTTCATTTTTCGAGACCAGCTTTCCCTGAAGATTTATTAGTCTATGGTACGATTAGGTTACTAAATTGGCCCTCTGGTGCATATTTTTTATGCTTTCATTTAATGACCATGACTTTGTTTTATTTATATAGCTGTTTTCAATATGCCACATTTTGGTGTGTTTACTAGCTTGAGTTGTTAGAAAGGATTATAAAATACATGTACTCCAAGGGCAGTGTTAATTTTTTTTCATTTGATTTCACATTAAATAAACATCTTAAGCAGTGCACCTGTTTTAATATTCTCTCTTTTTCTTCCATACCTCTGAACTTTTAAAAAATATATATTGTATCTAGGGGTTTTTTGTGTACTGGTGGCTCACATCACCTCACTATTGGTGCTGCACATAACAAAATTCATTCCGCACATGGATGGAAAAAATTAGAGGGAACATTATCTCAGATCCCTCACTTGTGAAGTCCCAAAATTATCAATTCTCTCTTGGGTCCTATTCAACATCTGCATACTGTTACTGGGAGAACTGGTGAGATGACATTAACTCAAGTGCCCACAATATGTACTTGGACTGATGTAGCCTGTGCCCTTCAGACAGGTCTAATGGACACTCATTCACTATTTGGTCATATTGCTCATGTTGTAGGGGTGTTATTCATATTAACTGTATTCATGAGGTGCTTAAAATTATGTGCTGCCCTAGGCTCTCTCCGAAAGCCATACTTGTAAACTCAGCAGCTTACCCTTTTAATGACCTGCCTTCTCTCTCTCCCCATAGCATGATCAGTGTATCAAGGTATTGGGCTAACCAGAGCCAGGGCCTCCAGCCCGAGTGCCCCACCGTCCAGTGTGCGGGAAGGAGGGGCGCCTGGGCCCTTCTTTGAAGAGAGTGGGGGAGTGTTGGAATATGTAAGGGTTAAGTAGAGACCTGGGAATCAGCTGGTGTGCCGGCATGGTATTAGGGAGTAGGCACAGGCATGCACAATTTCTTCGCTTGATAGATAAATTGTCATCCTGCCATAAAGTTCCCTTCTGCTTGTTAAGAATTGATAAGCTTGCAGCTGCATAAGGAATGTGGGGATCTAAAAGAATACCTTTTGGGTAAAGCAGCGTTATGTTCCCCCCTTCCTCTTCTAGATACACAAACGAGCTTGGGGTCATGGCACCTTCCTCTCTCCTCTGCAAACTGCTGATTAAGGAAATTTGTAGCTGCAATTATTGTGAAGAAATGTTATCTGTAGAATATGCTAATGCTGTAAACAGTAATCAGGTGTGGGAATAATTATATTTAGTATATAGCTATTCATATTCATTGTATGGGCATTTATATTACTCAGTAAGGGTTTTGGGGGTGTTGTAGTAAATGTAGATATTTACATATTAACTTAGATAAAAAGAGTGTGCTGTAACTAATTCAGTGCTTACTTAACAATTGGGTCGAGGGGAACAAGTACCGCAATCAAGAAGCCTGTTTACTCAGTCTGCCTCTGGGTCCTCCTGCTATCACTAACATTTAGAAGGTAACATGTTCTATCATCTACATCTGACCAGAAAATAGTGTCCTGTCAAGGTTCCGTCCCCACTCTGAACTCTAGGGTACAGATGTGGGGACCTGCATGAAAACCTCCTAAACTTACTTTTACCAGCTTAGGTTAAAACTTCCCCAAGGTACAAACTATTTTACCTTTTCCCCTGGGACTTTCGCTGCCACCACCAAACGCCTAACAGGGATATAACTGGGAAAGAGCCCATCTGGAAACGTCTTTCCCCCCAAAATCCTCCCAAATCTTACACCCCCTTTCCTGGGGAAGGTTTGATAAAACTCCTCACCAATTTGCATAGGTGAACACAGACCCAAACCCTTTGATCTTAAGAACAATGAAAAAAAACATTCAGATTCTTAAAAAGAATTTTAATAGAAAAAAAGTAAAAAAAATCACCTCTGTAAAATCAGGATGGTAAATACCTTATAGGGTAATCAGATTCAAAACATAGAGAATCCCTCTAGGCAAAACCTTAAGTTACAAAAAGACACAAAAATAGGAATCTACATTCCATTCAGCACAGCTTCTTTTCTCAGCCATTTAAAGGAATCAGAACCTAATGCATATTTAGCTAGATTACTTACTAAGTTCTAAGACTCCATTCCTGTTTTGTCCCCGGCAAAAGCATCACACAGAGCGAGAGAGGTTTTGTTTCTCCCTCCCCCCAGCTTTTGAAAGTATCTTGTCTCCTCGTTGGTCATTTTGGTCAGGTGCCAGCGAGGTTATCCTAGCTTCTTAACCCTTTACAGGTGAAAGGGTTTTTCCTCTGGCAGGAGGGATTTTAAAGGTGTTTACTCTTCCCTTTATATTTATGACACGCCTCCCAAATCACAGATAGGGTGAAACACTGGCTGGGATTTCTTCCTGGAGCTCTAGGAAAAAACAGAGTTAATAAGACACATGCACCTCTAAATATACTACCAAGTACATAAGAAGACTAACAATATTTTCCACATCTCAAGGACGATTTTAACCAGTTGATTCAGGGAAACTTTCACGGGAGAGTGCATCAGCCACTTTGTTAGAAGCTCCTGAGGTGTGTTGGATGTCGAAATCAAAATCTTGGAGAGCTAAACTCCACCGAATAAGTTTTTTGTTATTTCCTGTGGCAGTATGAAGCCACCGCAGTGCAGCATGGTCAGTTTGCAAGTGGAAACGCCATCCCCAAACATATGGGCGTAGCTTTTCCAGAGCGTAGACAATGGCGTAACATTCTTTTTCACTGACTGACCAGTTGCTTTCCCTCTCAGACAGCTTCTTGCTGAGAAACACTACAGGGTGGAATTCTTGATCCGGTCCTTCCTGCATTAAAACTGCTCCCACACCACACTCAGACGCATCGGTGGTTACTAGAAACGGTTTGTCAAAGACTGGGGCCCTTAGCTCAGGGTCAGACATAAGTGTCGTTTTAAGCTGGTTAAAGGCCTTCTGACACTCTTCGGTCCACTGAACGGCATTTGGCTGTTTCTTTTTGGTTAGGTCTGTCAGTGGGGTGGCGATTTGGCTGTATTGTGGTACAAATCGTCTGTAATAACTGGCCAAGCCTAAAAAGGATTGAACCTGTTTCTTTGACTTTGGGACAGGCCACTTTTGGATAGCATCCACTTTGGCCTGTAAGGGGTTGATAGTTCCTTGATCCACCTGGTGTCCAAGGTAAGTCACTCTGTTTAGGCCTGTTTGACACTTCTTAGCCTTAACAGTTAGTCCTGCCTCCCTTATGCGCTCAAAGACTTTTTGTAGATGTTCCAGGTGTTCTGCCCAGGAATCCGAAAATATGGCCACATCGTCAAGGTAAGCGACTGCATATTCTCCTAATCCCGCTAGGAGACCATCTACAAGTCTTTGGAATGTGGCGGGTGCATTCCGCAGCCCGAAAGGGAGTACACTACATTCATACAACCCAACATGGGTGGTGAAGGCTGACCTTTCCTTGGCGGATTCATCTAGCGGTACCTGCCAGTACCCCTTGGTTAAATCCAAGGTAGAGACGAACTGGGCTCATCCCAGTTTCTCTAATAGTTCATCTATGCGTGGCATTGGATAGTTGTCGGGGCGAGTTACAGCATTTAGCTTACGGTAGTCCACACAAAAACATATCTCCCCATCTGGTTTGGGAACTAGAACCACTGGAGATGCCCATGCACTGCCAGAGGGGCGGATTACACCCATCTGCAACATATCCTGGATTTCCCGTTCTATAGCAGTTTTAGCTTGAGGAGACACCCGGTAAGGTTGGACTTTAATTGGGTGAGCATTACCTGTGTCAATGGAGTGGTATGCCCGTTCATTCAGTCCTGGGGTGGCTGAGAACATCGGGGCGTAGCTAGTGCACAGCTCCTGGATCTGCTGTCGCTGCATACGCCCAAGGGTCATGGAGAGGTTCACCTCTTCCACGCCACAGCACTTTTCCCTTCGTAGTAGACACCTTCAGGCCACTCAGCGTCATCTCCTCCCTGGGCTGTAAACTGACAAACTTTTAATTCTCTGAAATAAAAGGGCTTTAGAGAATTAATATGGTATATCTTAGGCTTTTGGTTGGAGGTGGGGAATGCTATGAGGTAATTAACAGCTCCCAGGCGCTCCTGGACTGTGAATGGCCCTTCCCACGACGCTTCCATTTTATGGGCCTGGAGCGCCTTTAAGACCATGACTTGGTCACCTACTTTGAAGGAACGCTCTCTGGCATGTTTACCATACCAGGCTTTTTGCTCCTTTTGAGCATCCTGTAGGTTTTCTTTAGCAAGGGCTAGAGAGGTTTGGAGGGTGTTTTGTAGGTTGGTTACAAAGTCCAGAATGTTAGTTCCTGGAGAAGGTGTAAATCCCTCCTATTGCTGCTTCACCAACTGTAATGGCCCTTTAACCTCGTGGCCATATACAAGTTCAAATGGTGAAAACCCTAAACTGGGATGTGGTACAGCTCTGTAGGCAAAGAGCAACTGCTGCAACACTAGGTCCCAATCATTGGAGTGCTCATTTACGAATTTACGTATCGTGGCCCCCAAAGTTCCATTAAACTTCTCCACCATGCCATTTGTCTAATGGTGGTAAGGAGTGGCAACCAAGTGATTTACCCCATGAGCTTCCCAAAGGCTTTCCATAGTTCCTGCCAGGAAATAGTTCCTGCATCTGTGAGGATGTCGGAGGGCCAATCTACCCTGGCAAAAACGTCTCCTAGTGCCTAGCACACACTTTTAGCCCTGATGTTGCTTAGAGCTACTGCCTCCAGCCATTGGGTGGCAAATTCCATGAAAGTCAGTATGTACTGCTTTCCTCTCGGTGTCTTTTTTGGAAAAGGACCCAGAATATCCACAGCTACTTGCTGAAATGGAACTTCAATAATGGGGAGTGGAAGGAGAGGGGCTTTGACCTGGTCTTGGGGTTTTCCCACTCTTTGGCATACCTCACAAGACCGGACATAAGTAGAAACATCCTTGCCAATTCTCTCCTCGTGGAATGACCTCCCCAACCAGTCTTTGGTCCTGTTCAGCCCAGCATGGCCACTAGGATGATTGTGGGCTAAGCTCAAGAGCTTGGCCCGGTACTTAGTTGGAACTACCAACTGTCTCTGAGGATACCAGTCCTCCTGGTGTCCACCAGAAAGAGTTTCCTTGTATAAAAGTCCTCTTTCTACAACAAACCTAGATCGATTAGAAGAGCTGAGAGGTGGTGGGTTGCTCCATGCCGCCGTCCAAGCTCTCTGGAGGCTTTCATCTGCTTCCTGTTCAGTCTGGAACTGTTCCCTTGATGCTGGAGACATCAGTTCCTCATTGGATTGTGGACCTATACTTGGTCCCTCTGGAAGCGATGTTGGGGATGGGGCTGTTTCCGTTGACTGTGAACCGCTCTCTGCTGGAGCACTATGTTGGGGTTCAGGCTCTGGCTGAGCCTCTTGTGTATGGTTATCGGCTGCTGCCGGTTCAGGTTCGATGGGGCCTTCTGGTGTTGGGGTTGCAAGTACTGGGTTCAGTGCTGGCAATGGGTCTGGTGCTAGTTGTTCCGACGGTTCCAGTTCTGGGACTGACTCTGTCTGGGTCTCTGGGACTGGATCCACTACTGCTGTTGCAGACATTGCCTTCTGACCGGGTCATGGTAGAAGTTTCCAGAACAGAGCTAGGCGTGATGGCTGGTTTAGCCTGGCTGCGGATGACTATTCCCACCCTCTTGGCTGGCTTCACACGATTGGCCAAGTCTTTCCCCAACAGCATGGGGATGGGATAATCATCATAGACTGCAAAAGTCCACGTTCCTGACCAGCCCTTGTACTGGACTGGCAACCTGGCTGTAGGCAAATTAAAAGAGTTGGACTTGAAGGACCGAATTGTCACTTGGATCTCTGGGTTGATTAAATTGGGGTCCACTAAGGAAGCATGGATAGCCGACACTTGTGCTCTGGTGTCCCTCCACGCTGTGACCTTCTTCCCACCCACACTCACAGTTTCCCTCCACTTCAAGGGTATCTGGGAGGTATCTGAGCCTGAGGACCTCTGGTGTGATTCTGGTGCAATGAACTGTAATCTGTTGGGTTTCTTGGGGCAGTTGGCCTTTACGTGCCCCAGCTTGTTACATTTAAAACATCGTCCAGCTGACGGTCACTGGGGCAAGGTGGGTTGCTGGAGAACGGTGTGGCGGGACGATAAGGTGTCTGGAGGGTTCCTTGGGGGGTAGTTGGGGCCTTGGGCTGCCCCCGGTAGTAGGGGGTGGTCTGACGTTGTCCCTTCTGGTATCCACTCCAAGTATGACCAGTTTTTTTCTTTTCTGCCACCTCCACCCATTTGGCTCCAATCTCCCTCGCCTCGATTACAGTTTTGGGCTTCCCATCATGGATGTATCTTTCTATTTCCTCAGGAACACCCTCTAAGAACTGCTTCATTTGCATTAGGAAGGGCAAATCTTCTGGAGATTTAACACTTGCTCCTGATATGCAGGCATCCCAATGTTTCACAATGTGGTAGGCATGTCGGGGAAATGACACGTCTGGTTTCCACCTTAGGGCCCTGAACTGCCGACGGGAATGCTTGGGCGTTAGCCCCATTCTGACTGTTGCCTTGGTTTTAAACAGTTCATACTGGTTCATAAAAAGAAAAGGAGTACTTGTGGCACCTTAGAGACTAACAAATTTATTTGAGCATAAGCTTTCGTGAGCTACAGCTCACTTCATCGGATGCATCCAATGAAGTGAGCTGTAGCTCACGAAAGCTTATGCTCAAATAAATTTGTTAGTCTCTAAGGTGCCACAAGTACTCCTTTTCTTTTTGCGAATACAGACTAACATGGCTGCTACTCTGAAACCTGTCATACTGGTTCATGTGTTCCTTAGGCATTTCAGCCGCCACCTCAGCTAAGGGTTCACTGAGCTGCGGCCTAAGCTCTACCATGTATTGGTCTGTAGAGATACTGTACCCAAGACAGGTCCTTTTGAAGTTTTCTAAAAAGGCCTCAGTATCATCTCCTGCCTTGTAGGTGGGGAACTTTCTGGGATGGGAAGTGGTACCTGGAGAAGGATTGCTAGGGTTTGTTGGTATAGTCTGCTGAGCCTTTGCCTTCTCCATCTCCAGTGCATGCTTCCTCTTTTTTTTCCTTCTCCTCCATTTCTTTGGCCCTTGCCTCCATTTCCCTCCTGTAGGCAGCCTCCATTTCTTTTTCCCTGGCCACGTGTGCATCCATCTCCATCCGTATGAGTTCTATCTGTCTTTCATGTTCCTTTTGTTTTTCCTCAGCCTCAAATCTGGCTAATTCCAGCTTTTGTTGAACAGTGGAGTCTGTCATCCTAACCTCTCTGTTTTTAACCAACTTTATACCCGAAAGTTAGAAAGAAAACAAAACAAAACAAAAACCTGGCTTGTAAAATTTTGCTGTGCTGTCCGGACACCTATGTTCTCTTGTAGTGATTGTCAGCCTACAGAGAAATCCTTAAAAAAAACCCCTAACACCTTTGTCTCCAGGCAAAC
This sequence comes from Dermochelys coriacea, assembly GCF_009764565.3. Lineage (NCBI taxonomy): Eukaryota > Metazoa > Chordata > Testudines > Dermochelyidae > Dermochelys > Dermochelys coriacea. The sequence goes on along the minus strand of NC_050069.1, from coordinate 405,311 downwards.
AGGCAGAAAACCCCTCTAGTTGCTCTTAGGGGGAAAAAAAAAAACACCTTCTTCAGGTCTGTGAAGACTTGTGAATTTCCCTGCAGGAGGTTAACTACCCTGCCTTTAGGCAGAGAAAACTCCAGCTCACAAAAGACAATTCCCTTTTGTCTCTGCTCTGGCCCCAATGCAGAGAAAAAGAAAACTCTAACTACTTTCAGTTGGAAACTGCTTTCCAGCAGCCCAAAGGAAAAAAAATTCCCTTTTAAAATTTGTGCTTCTGGTTCAAGAATCTCAAATTGATTTCAAAATTATTTCAAGTAAATCCCACCGCTCTGCCACCATGTCAAGGTTCCTTCCCCACTCTGAACTCTAGGGTACAGATGTGGGGACCTGCATGAAAACCTCCTAAGCTTACTTTTACCAGCTTAGGTTAAAACTTCCCCAAGGTACAAACTATTTTACCTTTTCCCCTGGGACTTTCGCTGCCACCACCAAACGCCTAACAGGGATATAACTGGGAAAGAGCCCGTCTGGAAACGTCTTTCCCCCCCAAATCCTCCCAAATCTTACACCCCCTTTCCTGTGTTCACCAATTTGCATAGGTGAACACAGACCCAAATCCTTGGATCTTAAGAACAATGAAAAAAAACATTCAGATTCTTAAAAAGAATTTTAATAGAAAAAAAGTAAAAAAAATCACCTCTGTAAAATCAGGATGGTAAATACCTTATAGGGTAATCAGATTCAAAACACAGAAAATCCCTCTAGGCAAAACCTTAAGTTACAAAAAGACACAAAAACAGGAATCTACATTCCATTCAGCACAGCTTCTTTTCTCAGCCATTGAAAGGAATCAGAACCTAACGCATATCTAGCTAGATTACTTACTAAGTTCTAAGACTCCATTCCCGTTTTGTCCCTGGCAAAAGCATCACACAGACCGAGAGAAAGAGGCTTTATTTCTCCCTCCCCCCAGCTTTTGAAAGTATCTTGCCTCCTCATTGGTCATTTTGGTCAGGTGCCAGCGAGGTTATCCTAGCTTCTTAACCCTTTACAGGTGAAAGGGTTTTTCCTCTGGCCAGGAAGGATTTTAAAGGTGTTTACCCTTCCCTTTATATTTATGACATGTCCCATCCTAGAAGATGATGATCTATGCTCAGTTGTACAAACTTCAGTCATTTTGCAGCTGGCCTACAGCAATGTGATCCACCTGAAAATGAAGATGTAAGTCCTCAGGAAACTTTGACTAGTACAGAATGAAGCTGCCTAGCACAGCAACACAGGCTATCATGAGCACATCAGACCTGTCTTCCGCTTAGTACGCGGGCTTCCCATAGAACAATAAATGAAGTTTAAGGTCTCAGTACTTACCTTCAATGGTTTGACCCAAGGATACCTAGAAGAATACCTAAAGATCCAGGTTTAGGACAGCAGTCATAAGAACAGACATACTAGATCACACCAAATATCCATCTAGCCCAGTATCCTGTCTTCCGACACTGGCCAGTGCCAGGTGCTTCAGAGGGACTTACAGAATGGGAGACTCTATCCTGGGAATCAGTGACTCTAAAAAGGATTTCGGGGCGAGGATGAACTTCCAGTGTAAAGCTGTGGCCAAAAGGACTACTGCAATCCTTGGATTCCCAGGGAAATCTTGAGTAGGAGTAGGGAGTCTATATTACCATTGTATTTGGGACTGGTTCAATCACAACTGGAATATTGTGTCTAGTTCCGGTATCCATAATTGTTGCAATAAGTTGATAAATTGAAGAGGGTTCAAAGAAGAGCCCGGAGATTGATAAAAGGTTTAGAAAACATATTGTATAGTGATATGTACCAGGAGCTCAATTTATTTATTTCTCAAAAGAGAAGGTTAAGGAGCGACATGATCACAATCAGTAAGTACCTACATGGGGAACAAAAATTTGATAATGGGCTCATCTGTCTAATAGACAAAGGTATAGCAAGATTCCATGACTAGAAGTTGAACGTAGACAAATTAAGACTAGAAATAAGGCATACTTTTTTTTATTAAAAAACAGTGAAGGTAATTAACCATTGGAACATCTTACCAAGGGTTATGGTAGATTCTCCATTGATCACAATTTTTAAATCAACATTGACTATTTTTCTATAAAGATATACTCTTAGATTCATAGATACTAAGGTCAGAAGGGACCACGCTGATCATCTAGTCCGACCTCCTGCACAGCGCAGGCCACAGAATGTCACCCACCCACTCCTATGAAAAACCTCACCCATGTCTGAGCTATTGAAGTCCTCAAATCATGGTTCAAAACTTCGAGGGAGCAGAGAAGCCTCCCTCCAGTCAACCATGCCCCATGCTACAAAGGAAGGCAAAAAAACCTCCAGGGCCTCTCCAATCTGCCCTGGAGGAAAACTCCCTCCCGACCCCAAACATGGCAATCAGCCAAACCCTGAGCACATGGGCAAGATTCACCAGCCAGATACCCAGGAAAGAGTTTTCTATAGTAAATCAGATCCCATCCATCTAATATCCCATCTCAGGGGATTTGGCCTATTTACCCTGAATATTTAAAGATCAATTACTTACCAAAATCCCATTATCCCATCATATCATCTCCTCCATAAACTTATCGAGTAGAATCTTAAAACCAGATAGATCTTTTGCCCCCACTGCTTCCCTTGGAAGGTTATTCCAAAACTTCACTCCTCTGATGGTTAAAAACCTTCGTCTGATTTCAAGTCTAAACTTCCTGGTGGCCAGTTTATACCCATTTGTTCTTGTGTCCACATTGGTGCTGAGCTTAAATAATTCCTCTTGTTCAAACAGGAAGTATTTCAATGAAGTCCTATGGCCTGTGTTATATAGGAGGTCAGACAAGATGATCACGATGGTCCTTTCTGGCCTTAAAAATCTATGACACAGTTTTAAATTACAGCTTTTCTTTCTTATTACCCAGACTCCTAGCATTTGTATAAAAGCAACTGAATTTTTACCCCCTTCACATTCTTTCCCACCTCATCTCAATATATTCACAGTACCTTGAGCTTGATATCTTTAAGCATTTGTAGCACAACTGCCTTCTTAGCATCTTCTCCTGGAATTGCTAGTTTAAGATACTCCTACCTGCTCCAACTGGTCTTCAACCGAGATTAGCCCACCTACTTCTGTGTTGCTGGAGGTCCTATTTGTTCAGGTCTTTCTCCCACTGGAATGTGACCCAATGTTCCACAAAATCAAAACCTTGAGTTTCATATCACCCACATAGATAATGGTACACCTCCACTAATTTCTGCCTTCTGCCATCCCTCATTTATGGGAATGGAAGGATCTCTGAGAGATGACTTGGAATTTTTCTTCTTCACAACACTTCCAAGAGAGATGAGTCTTTGGTCCAGCAGTTATAGCATTAGCTTAGGATTTAGGAAATGCGTGTTCAAATCCCTGGTCCACCAACGATATCCTGTGTGACCTTGGGCATATCACTTAACCACTCAGCTCCCCATCTGTGAAATGGGGATAAAAGCATTTCTTTACCTCCCAGGGGTGTTTGAAGGATAAATACATTAATGACTGTGAGGTGCTCAGATACAACAGTAATGGGGGCCATAAAAGTACCTAAGGCTAACATCCCTGAAGTTTTCAATAATCTTTGTACTTCCATGTGATGCTGTCCATCATGCTTTCTAATGTGTATCATCACCAGGAGATTTGCCAACCAACTTCAGATCCCCATCCAATCTTATAGTTATAGTTCATGTCTTTGTTCCAGGAAAGCTACACATCATCCTGCTGAATTCTCTGTCCATTCTTCTTAATATGGAATCACTTGATAGTTGCTTGTCATTTTAGAACAGTTAAAAGCTTCTTGGACATCCTTGCCAGTAAGAAACAAGCAGCTACCCCCGGTAACTTTGTTCCATTCCTCCAAATGTATGTTCAGACACATTTTCTGTAGTTGCCTCACTGAATACTGCAATTCAATACTTCTAGAAGAATTGAATGCCTTCTGTTTCTCTTTCCTCTGTTGTTCACAAATTGCCAGTCATCTTCTTTAGTTTCTACACTCTTATGTTCCTTCTTCACCAATCCTTCCCCAGTAGAATTGGCGGCAACAATTCCCAAATCTTGTTGTTCAATAAGTCTTTGCCATCTCAGTTGGTACGCAGCACTGATACTGGTGATTCCAGATCATATATCTTCTTTGCCAGCATGGCCACCAACTTAAAATTCCTATACAAGAAATCTCTGCTGTTTTCCAGCATGTAGGAAAACAAAGCACATCCACCACAGGTCATTATGTCTGTTCCATTGTTGACCATATCTGCTGCATGGGGTAGCACCATACCTAAACAGAAAGAAACCGCACTCCCTACCTGTAACTCCCAAACTAATGATGATGCAGAAGGCTGAAAGACAACAGCAACAGAGAGAACCAAGATTCTCCCACCACAATTCTACCTGGTCTTCTAGATGCTGTTCCTGATTTCTTCACCAGTGAAGCTGGTTTGGAATCTTTCTGAGCTGCACCTTTTCCAGCTGTTTTCCTGTCACTCATTTCCCTGAAACAGAATAGAGGCCAGCAGGTTTCTTATTAACTTTAAAGCACTAATGAGCTCAGCTTTGCATGAGCCAAGAGACAGCAACTCCTTTGGTCCTGCAAACACGAATGCATGTGAGTAGCCACAGTAAATTCAATGGGATTACCTGAGTCTGTCTGCAGTATCAGGCCCACTTATGGCATGGATGGGGGGGAGAGGGGAAGGAGAAGTTAATGCTGGTGCTAAGAAACCTCAGCATCTTTGTGGGATATCTTGGTCCCTTCCCCTAATGCTTGTCAAAAACATTTTCAAAGTGGTTTAGAACCTAAGGGAATTTTCATCTGAACAAATGCCAGATGTGTAGTGAAGAATAAGAGTACATATCCGTAATGTAGAGGTTTAAAAAATTACAAGAATGCTATACTTCTAAAAAAAAAACCCAGAAAATTCAGAATTAAGGCTCAACATAAACATCTGACAATACAGAAATGTAATTAATGCACCCAAACTATCTTAACTTTACCCAGCTTTTTATGACAGTCGTACCCATAGCTCCCAGGCAAGATCCCAGAATGATGTCCTTAGAAAAACTGCAAAAAAATCAGATACAACCTTATCCATCCACCTTAAACAACTTCTGACATCATTGACACCTCCACTAGACGTCCTTACAAGTAAAGTAGTGGTGTCCACGGACTTTCCTCCAGTCCTCAGGACACAAATACCGACGTGTCCCCGCACTGACTCCCTACCGGCCTCTCGTGCCCCCGCCTTTGCCTCCGCTCCCGCTCCCCACCTCTGAACTACGTGGGCAGTGCCGCGGGCCCCGACCTGCTCTTCCAGGGTCGCCGTGGGAAAGTTGCACCCGCCAGAACGAGCGCTCCGCCTGCGCCGCTCCAGCTCCTGGGGCCTTCGCCTGTCACGGCAGCCGCCCCACCCGTCACCAGGCAACGGCGACGCCGGAAGCGCACCCGTTCCCAACCGGAACTGAAAGGGCGGGTCTGACCCCTAGACGTCACGCTCCAGTGGGTGAAGTGACCGCCCCAGATCAGAGCCCCGCCCACTTCCTGCAGTGTAACGCTACCTCCTGGCCCGGCTTCCCCGGCTCCACCAATCCCCGCTCTGGTACCACCATCCTTCCCCTCCCCTCCCCTCGGCCCGGCTCCACCAATCCCTGCTCCGGTACCACCAACCCGGCTTCCCCAGCTTCACCAATCCCCGCTCCGGTACCACCATCCTTCCCCTCCCCTCCCCTCGGCCCGGCTCCACCAATCCCCGCTCCGGTACCACCATCCTTCCCCTCCCCTCCCCTCCCCTCCCCTCGGCCCGGCTCCACCAATCCCCGCTCCGGTACCACCATCCTTCCCCTCCCCTCCCCTCCCCTCGGCCCGGCTCCACCAATCCCCGCTCCGGTACCACCGACCTGGCTTCCCCAGCTCCACCAATCCCCGCTCCGGTACCACCATCCTTCCCCTCCCCTCCCCTCGGCCCGGCTCCACCAATCCCCGCTCCGGTACCACCACCCCTCTCCCTGGCCAGGCTTCCCCAGCTCCACCAATGGGCGCTCTGGTACCACCTACCCCGCTTCCTCCCCCACCCTCAGGTGCCAACACCAGTGCAGGTGCCAACTACCCATCCCCCCATGCCCATGCCGAGATCTAGTCCCCATTCCCTTCCCCCCTCATCTGCAACACCCATGCAAGTATCGACTTCCCCTATCCCTGTCATCATCCGTGCAAGTAGAACCATCCCGCTCACCCTCCATCCAGGTACCAACCCACCATCCCTCATCCAGGTACCACTCCTCCACCCCAATTATCCCCAACATCCCCCATCCAGGTACCAAGCCCCCAGCCCCATCGCCCATCTGTGTATAACCATCTCCCGCATCACCTCTCTGGTACTAACCCCCACACCATTCATCACCCATCTGGTACCAGCTCCCCACACACACATCACCTCTCCAAATACTAAACCCAACCCCCATCCCACATCAACATGATTTTAAAGAAAAAAAGGTCATGGCAAACAAACCTGATTTCATTCTTTGATGACATTACAAGTTTGGTTGCTAATGGTAACTATGTAGATATAATATATGCAATGTTGTAGCGGATTTTAGGGTTGCCAAGCATCTGGTTTTTCAATGGAACACCCAGTCGAAAAGAGACCCTGGCAGTGCTGACCAGGGCATTAAAAGTCCAGTCAGTGGCGCGGCGAGGCGAAGGCAAGTTCCCTGCCTGCCCTGGCTCCAGACGGCTCCCAGAAGCAGCCAGCATGTCTCTGTGGCCCCTAGCCACAGAGGCTGCCAGGGAGGCTCTGCGCATTGCCCCCGCCCTGAGCGCTGGCTCCACAGCTCCTTGGAGGAAGCTTCCTGCCTGGGACCACAGCCAATGGGAACTGCGGGGGCAGTGCCTGCAGGCAAGAGAAACATGCGGAGCATCACTGGCCAGCATTGCACCTAGGAGCCAGGGACATGTCGCTGCTTCCGGGAACCACCTCAAAGAAGCTCCATCTCGAGCCTGTACCGAACTCCCCCCATCCCTGAAACCCCCGCAGCCCAACTCCCTTCTAGAGCCTGCACTCCCTCCCACACGCCAACTGCCTGCCCCATCCTGATCCCTATCCTGCATCCAAACTCCCTTCCAAAGCCCGCACCCCCTCCCGCACTCCGAACCCCTTGGCCCCAGCCTGGAACATCAAACCCCTCATCCCTGGCCCACCCCAGAACCCTCACCCCACCACATACCCTGTGACACAGCAGGGAGGGAGAAGTGTTGACCTGGGAATGTGGCAGAGGAGTTTCATTGGGGATGGGATACCTGAGAGCCTGTAACCTGAGCCAGGAGGGGGAGGGGGAGGTAACACCTCTGCCCAGGAAACTGGACAAAGGCTGCAGGAGAGAGCCTGCGGGGGGGGGGGGGGTTTGGTTTCAGTTTTATGCTGGGTGGTGGAATGCAGGGAACCCCAGGGCTGGGGTCTAAGCTCCCTGCCCCCCCAGAAGGACTTGAATGAGGGGTCCTGGTTGTACCCACAAGCTCTGTTTTAGACTGTGTTCCTATTGTCCAATAAACCTTCCCTTTTACTGACTGGCTGAGAGTCACAGTGAATCCCAGGAAGAGGGGTGCAGGCCCCAGACTCCCCCACACTCCGTGACAACGGGTGGCAGCGGTGGGATGTACTGCACCCCGTGAACGGCACTTCCTGCAGTAAGTGGCTGAGGAACTGTAAAACGAAGGGGGGATTGACGGGGACCAGGCGTGCTGAAGATTCAGAGAGAGACAGTTTCGGGGGGGGGGTTAACCCCTGCGAGTGTGTGACCAGAGAGAAGGACTTTTGCAGTAACAGGGTCCGCCCGGGGGATTGCAGCGAACGATCCCAGGGGCAGAGGAGTCTGCAGCTCAACCCTGGCAAAGAGGTGGTGACCTCAAGAAGGACTGGCACCCTTGGGGTTCTTCCTGGAAACCGTGGAAAGCTGCACAGGCCTGTGAGTAGCCAGCAGGGAGATGTATGCTAAATGCCTTAAGAGTGACCTGGTGGAGCTGTGCAGGCAGAAGGGGCTGTATGTTGGGAGGTCCACCAAGGAACAGCTAATTGACCAGTTGGAGGAGAAGGATCGCTTGGATGACCCGATCCCTGTCCCTGAGGGAAGCCGCCCGGTGGACGCAGTGTGGGCCCTGGGGCCTGACTGGGCTGGGAGAGATCAGACTGCTGCTGAGGACATCCTGAGACCCTTCCTATCTATGCCTAGGGGAGGGGTTGGGGGAAGCCCAGCAAATACCGAGGGCACCCTAACCCCGGCTGCTAGCAGGGGGTCCTCCCAGCAGAGCTCCCCATCCCTGGAGCGGAGGCGGCTGGAATGGGAGAGGGAGATGAAAATGAGGGAGCTGGAGGATCATAAAAAGTAGCGTCAGCATGAGGAGAGGCAACGTCAGCATGAGTAGGAGGAGAAAGAGAAACAGAGGCAGCATGAGCTGAAGCTGGCCAGGCTGAGGATCAGTGGGGCCCTGGCTGTGGTGAGTGAGGGGAGACCCAAGACAACATGGAGCTTTGATAAGTGCTTCCTGGCCCAGCGTAAGGAGGGGGAGGACATAGATAGTTTCCTGATGGCCTTTGAGAATGCCTGTGAGATGCACCGGGTTGACCTTGCAGACAGGCTTCAGTTTCTCACCCCCTTACTGGACCCCAAAGCCGTGGAGGTGTACAGCCGAATGAAAGGGGCAGAGGCAGGGGACTATGAACTGTTGAAAAGGGCCCTGCTCCATGAGTTTGTGCTGACCCCCAAGATGTACTGGAAAAGGTTCCGGAGTCAGCCTAAAATGCCTGAGGTCACATACCTACAACTGGTCAACCGAATGCAGGGATATGCCCGCAAGTGGACAGCTGGGGCCCAAGCTAAAGAGGACCTGCATGACCTAATTATACTGGAGCAACTGTATGAACAGTGCCCTTCTGACCTGAGGCTATGGTTGGTGGACAAAAAGCTAGAGAACCCACAGCATGCAGGGCAGCTGGCCGACAAGTTTGTGAACAGTCGGTCAGGGGGTAGCAGGGAGGAGTCCCAAAAGAACAGGCCCCCCACAATGCAGAGAGAGAGGCATCATGGGACCTCCCAGCGGGAAAATATGGCGAACCCCCTCTCAGAGCGGCAGCGAACCAGCGGAGCAGCGGGGACAGCAGAGCAGCTCACAGCAGGAGTTTGCCTGGGACTGGTAAGTATCCGAGTGTGTGTGTTTGCTTGCTGAGGAAGTATCCGAGCGTGTGTTTGCTGGGAGGGAACCTGAGTGAGTGTCTGATTGGCTGCTAGCCTGCAGGGGGCGGGCATTAGGGTGTCTGTGTGTTTGCGTCAGGGAAGCCTGGCTGTTTAAAAATAGCCGGAGCCTCGCGAACCAGCTGAGCGGCAGCGGAGCAGCGGGGACAGCAGAGCAGCTCACAGCAGGAGTTTGCCTGGGACTGGTAAGTATCCGAGTGTGTGTGTTTGCTTGCTGAGGAAGTATCCGAGCGTGTGTTTGCTGGGAGGGAGCCTGAGTGAGTGTCTGATTGGCTGCTAGCCTGCAGGGGGCGGGCATTAGGGTGTCTGTGTGTTTGCGTCAGGGAAGCCTGGCTGTTTAAAAATAGCCGGAGCCTCGCGTACCAGCTGAGCGGCAGCTGAGCAGCGGGGACAGCAGAGCAGCTCACAGCAGGAGTTTGCCTGGGAGTTCGCCTGGAGCGAGCCCAGTGAGGCTTACATCTTGCCAACGTCTCTGAGGAAGCTCCGTAGTAGGTAGGTGATATGGAAGGGGGGAATTCAGCTGTTGTGACCTGCACTGGATGTGCCATGTTTGTCTTTCTTCCACAGGACAGAAGCGACTTTGTCTGTACAAAGTGCAAGCTGGTCTCCATATTGGAAGAGAAGATTGAAGGTCTGGAGCAACAGGTAACGACCCTGCGTTGTATACGAGAGACTGAGGATTTTCTGGACCAAACTCAGGATAGCCTTCTAGGGGCACAAAGCTCTAAAGATGTAGAGCAGGTTGCACAGAGGAGCCAAGAGGCCAGTGAAGAAGCTTGGCAACATGTGACCTCCAGAAGAGGTAAGCGGAATGTCCGGGTTCCAGTAACACAGACACAGGTAACTAACCGCTTTCATGTTCTCTCCACAGGTACCAATGCGGAGAGTGGACCAGATGATATGTCTGAGGGGAGAAAGCGGAAGGAGACTCCGCTGGTTGGGAGGCATGAGATGCGATGTCCTGAGGTTGGAGGTTCCACGACCACCACTCCCAAGAGGAGAAGGCGGGTGGTGGTGGTCGGGGACTCTCTCCTCCGGGGGACTGAGTCATCTATCTGCCGCCCTGACCGGGAAAACCGAGAAGTCTGCTGCTTGCCAGGGGCTAAGATTCGTGATGTGACGGAGAGACTGCCGAGACTCATCAAGCCCTCGGATCGCTACCCCTTCCTGCTTCTCCACGTGGGCACCAATGATACTGCCAAGAATGACCTTGAGCGGATCACTGCGGACTATGTGGCTCTGGGAAGAAGGATAAAGGAGTTGGAGGCGCAAGTGGTGTTCTCGTCCATCCTCCCCGTGGAAGGAAAAGGCCTGGGTAGGGACCGTCGAATCGTGGAGGTCAACGAATGGCTACGCAGGTGGTGTCGGAGAGAAGGCTTTGGATTCTTTGACCATGGGATGGTGTTCCATGAAGGAGGAGTGCTGGGCAGAGACGGGCTCCATCTTACGAAGAGAGGGAAGAACATCTTTGCCAGCAGGCTGGCTAACCTAGTGAGGAGGGCTTTAAACTAGGTTCACCGGGGGAAGGAGACCAAAGCCCTGAGGTAAGTGGGAAAGCGGGATACCGGGAGGAAGCACAGGCAGGAAGGTCTGTGAGGGGAGGGCTCCTGCCTCATACTGCGAATGAGGGGCGATCAACAGGTTATCTCAAGTGCTTATATACAAATGCACAAAGCCTTGGAAACAAGCAGGGAGAACTGGAGGTCCTGGTGATGTCAAGGAATTATGACGTGATTGGAATAACAGAGACTTGGTGGGATAACTCACATGACTGGAGTACAGTCATGGATGGTTATAAACTGTTCAGGAAGGACAGGCAGGGCAGAAAAGGTGGGGGAGTAGCACTGTATGTAAGGGAGCAGTATGACTGCTCAGAGCTCCGGTACGAAACTGTGGAAAAACCTGAGTGTCTCTGGATTAAGTTTAGAAGTGTGTGCAACAAGAGTGATGTCATGGTGGGAGTCTGCTATAGACCACCGGACCAGGGGGATGAGGTGGATGAGGCTTTCTTCCGGCAACTCACGGAAGCTACTAGATCGCATGCCCTGATTCTCATGGGTGACTTTAATTTTCCTGATATCTGCTGGGAGAGCAATACAGCGGTGCATAGACAATCCAGGAAGTTTTTGGAAAGCGTAGGGGACAATTTCCTGGTGCAAGTGCTAGGGGAGCCAACTAGGGGGAGCGCTTTTCTTGACCTGCTGCTCACAAACCGGGTAGAATTAGTGGGGGAAGCAAAAGTGGATGGGAATCTGGGAGGCAGTGACCATGAGTTGGTTGAGTTCAGGATCCTGACGCAGGGAAGAAAGGTAAGCAGCAGGATACGGACCCTGGACTTCAGGAAAGCAGACTTTGACTCCCTCAGGGAACAGATGGCCAGGATCCCCTGGGGGACTAACATGAAAGGGAAGGGAGTCCAGGAGAGCTGGCTGTATTTCAAGGAATCCCTGTTGAGGTTACAGGGACAAACCATCCCGATGAGTCGAAAGAATAGTAAATATGGCAGGCGACCAGCTTGGCTTAATGGTGAAATCCTAGCGGATCTTAAACATAAAAAAGAAGCTTACAAGAAGTGGAAGCTTGGACATATGACCAGGGAAGAGTATAAAAATATTGCTCGGGCATGTAGGAAAGATATCAGGAGGGCCAAATCGCACCTGGAGCTGCAGCTAGCAAGAGATGTCAAGAGTAACAAGAAGGGTTTCTTCAGGTATGTTGGCAACAAGAAGAAAGCCAAGGAAAGTGTGGGCCCCTTACTGAATGAGGGAGGCAAGCTAGTGACAGAGGATGTGGAAAAAGCTAATGTACTCAATGCTTTTTTTGCCTCTGTTTTCACTAACAAGGTCAGCTCCCAGACTGCTGTGCTGGGCAACACAAAATGGGGAAGAGATGGCCAGCCCTCTGTAGAGATAGAGGTGGTTAGGGACTATTTAGAAAAGCTGGACGTGCACAAGTCCATGGGGCCGGACGAATTGCATCCGAGAGTGCTGAAGGAATTGGCGGCTGTGATTGCAGAGCCCTTGGCCATTATCTTTGAAAACTCGTGGCGAACGGGGGAAGTCCCGGATGACTGGAAAAAGGCTAATGTAGTGCCCATCTTTAAAAAAGGGAAGAAGGAGGATCCTGGGAACTACAGGCCGGTCAGCCTCACCTCAGTCCCTGGAAAAATCATGGAGCAGGTCCTCAAAGAATCAATCCTGAAGCACTTAGAGGAGAGGAAAGTGATCAGGAACAGTCAGCATGGATTCACCAAGGGAAGGTCATGCCTGACTAATCTAATCGCCTTTTATGATGAGATTACTGGTTCTGTGGATGAAGGGAAAGCAGTGGATGTATTGTTTCTTGACTTTAGCAAAGCTTTTGACACGGTCTCCCACAGCATTCTTGTCAGCAAGTTAAGGAAGTATGGGCTGGATGAATGCACTATAAGGTGGGTAGAAAGCTGGCTAGATTGTCGGGCTCAACGGGTAGTGATCAATGGCTCCATGTCTAGTTGGCAGCCGGTGTCAAGTGGAGTGCCCCAGGGGTCGGTCCTGGGGCCCGTTTTGTTCAATATCTTCATAAATGATCTGGAGGATGGTGTGGATTGCACTCTCAGCAAATTTGCGGATGATACTAAACTGGGAGGAGTGGTAGATACGCTGGAGGGGAGGGATAGGATACAGAAGGACCTAGACAAATTGGAGGATTGGGCCAAAAGAAATCTAATGAGGTTCAATAAGGATAAATGCAGGGTCCTGCACTTAGGATGGAAGAATCCAATGCACCGCTACAGACTAGGGACCGAATGGCTCGGCAGCAGTTCTGCGGAAAAGGACCTAGGGGTGACAGTGGACGAGAAGCTGGATATGAGTCAGCAGTGTGCCCTTGTTGCCAAGTAGGCCAATGGCATTTTGGGATGTATAAGTAGGGGCATAGCGAGCAGATCGAGGGACGTGATCGTTCCCCTCTATTCGACACTGGTGAGGCCTCATCTGGAGTACTGTGTCCAGTTTTGGGCCCCACACTACAGGAAGGATGTGGATAAATTGGAAAGAGTACAACGAAGGGCAACGAAAATGATTAGGGGTCTAGAGCACATGACTTATGAGGAGAGGCTGAGGGAGCTGGGATTGTTTAGTCTGCAGAAGAGAAGAATGAGGGGGGATTTGATAGCTGCTTTCAACTACCTGAAAGGGGGTTTCAAAGAGGATGGCTCTAGACTGTTCTCAATGGTAGCAGATGACAGAACGAGGAGTAATGGTCTCAAGTTGCAATGGGGGAGGTTTAGATTGGATATTAGGAAAAACTTTTTCACTAAGAGGGTGGTGAAACACTGGAATGCGTTACCTAGGGAGGTGGTAGAATCTCCTTCCTTAGAGGTTTTTAAGGTCAGGCTTGACAAAGCCCTAGCTGGGATGATTTAACTGGGACTTGGTCCTGCTTTGAGCAGGGGGTTGGACTAGATGACCTTCTGGGGTCCCTTCCAACCCTGATATTCTATGATTCTATGATTCTATGATTCAAAGGGAACGCCTGGTGTCAGGACCATCTGGCCCACTCAAGGGGACCAACATGACATGAGCTGCTATCACTGTGGCCAGAGAGGCCACATACAGACCCAGTGCCCCAGGCTTAGGGACAGACTGAGCAGACCTAACCTACCCAGGGTTAACTGGGTAGGACCCAGCTGGATGAGGGGCAGACGGCCCAGGCAAGGAGGGCTACCAGCTTACCACCTGCCCAGGAGGGAAGAGTATCCCAGGCCAGCTCCTCCAGAGGGCTGGATGCTCTGGACTCAGGGTTCTCGGTTTACAGGGTGGGTGCGGGGCTGTCCCTGTGGAGCAAGTGCCTTGTTCCCCTGGAGGTGGATGGGAGGAAGGTCAATGGATACTGGAATTCGGGCGCGGAGGTGATGCTGGCCCGGCCCAAGGTGGTGGCCCCAGATCGGGTGGTGCCCAACACCTACCTGATCCTGAGGGGGGTGGGTGGGACCCTATTCAAGGTGCCCGTGGCAAGGGTACACCTGAAATGGGGGGCGAAGGAGGGCCCCAAGGACGTGGGGGTGTATCACCATTTGCCCAGTGAGGTTTTGATGGGGGGGACTTAGAGGACTGGCCAAGCAACCCCCAGACCGCCCTGGTTGTGACCCGTAGCCAGAGCCCTGATCTTGGGGAAGGTACCTTGCCCGAGGCACAGGACCCTACCCTGGAGGGGAGGGAGCACCGAGGGGCACAGCTCAGAGAGGCTGTGGCCTCAGACCTGGCCAATGGGAGGGAACCGGTTCCCCATCCTTTCCCCAGCCACTGAGTTCCAGGCCGAGTTGCAGAAAGATCCCTCCTTGCGGAAGTTCAGGGACCTGGCCAACCTCAGTGTGGTATGGACCATGGGGAGAGGTTGCCAGGAGAGGTTCCTGTGGGAGGAGGGGTTCCTGTACCGAGAATGGGCTCCCCTAGGGGAAGTGGAGTCCTGTCGGGTCAGGAGGCAGCTGGTGGTACCCCAGAAGTATCGCCGCAAGCTCCTGTACCTGGCCCATGACATCCCCCTCTCAGGGCACCAGGGAATCCGGCGCACCCGGCCGAGGCTGCTATAGAACTTTTACTGGCCTGGGGTCTTTACCACTGTCCGGCAGTATTGCCGAACCTGCGACCCCTGCCAGAGGGTGGGGAAGGCCCGGGACAAGGGGAAAGCGGCTTTGAGACCTTTGCCCATCATAGAGGAACCTTTCCAGAAGGTGGCCATGGACATAGTGGGGCCTCTCAGCGAGACGACCCGGTCGGGGAAGATATACATTCTGGTGGTGGTAGATTTCACCTGCCGCTACCCCGAGGCAGAGCCCTGAGCTTCCATTGAAGCAGACACCGTGGCAGATGCGCTGCTGACCATTTTCAGCTGAGTGAGGTTCCCCAAGGACGTCTTGACAGACCAAGGGTCCAACTTCATGTCGGCCCCTTCTCTGGTGCTTGTGGGAGAAATGTGGGGTCCGGCACAACTGGCCTCAGCTTATCACCCCCAGTCCAATGAGCTGGTGGAGAGGTTCAATGGGACGCTAAAGATGATGCTGAAAACCTTTATGAACCAGCACGCGCAGGACTGGGACAAGTACTTACCTCACCTGCTGTTCGCATACAGGGAGGTACCCCAGGAGTCTACCGGATTTTTGCCTTTCGAACTGTTATATGGCAGGAGGGTAAGGGGCCCCCTGGACCTGATGAGAGACGAATGGGAGGGGAAGGCCACTCCCGATGGAGAGTCAGTGGTGGAGTTGTCCTGATCTTCCGAGAGAGACTTGCTGAACTCATGGGCCTGGCCAGGGAGGATCTGGCCAGAGCCCAGAGGAAGCAGAAGGTCTGGTATGACCGCACGGCGCGGGCCCGCGCCTACGCCACCGGGGATCCGGTGATGGTTCTCATCCCCGTGAGAAAGAACAAACCACAGGCCGCCTGGGAGGGCCCTTTCAAGGTCGTCAAGCAGCGAAATGAGGTAAACTGTGTGGTGGAGCTGTCGAACCGGGCCCACCACCACCGGATGTACCATGTGAATATGGTGAAGCCATATTATGCCAGGGGGAATGTGGTGTTGGCCGTGTGTGGACATTGGGAGGAGCAGGGAGATGACCCTTTAGTAGATCTATTCCCTGGGACCAGAGCTGGTTCATCCCTGGAAACAATTCGCCTCTTGGATTAGCTAAACCCTGCCCAGCAAGCTGACATCAGGGGGGTGCTGCATCCGTACCGACAGCTGTTTTCCAACCAGCCTGGACGCACTAATCTGACTGTTCACCGGGTGCAGACAGGATCGCACCCACCGATAAGATGCTTCCCTTTCCGAGTCACAGGGAAAACTGCTCAGGACCTGGAAAGAGAGGTCAGGGACATGCTAGCTTTGGGGGTGATCCAGCCATCTGCCAGCCTTGGGCCTCACCGGTGGCGCTGGTCTCCAAAAAGGACGGGTCGATCCGGTTCTGTGTGGACTATCAGAAGCTGAATGCCATCACTGTATCTGATGCCTACCCCATGCCCAGGCCTGATGAGCTCTTAGAGAAATTGGGAGGAGCTTGATACCACCATGGACCTTACAAAGGGCTACTGGCAAGTGCCGCTGGATGCAGATGCCCAGCTGAAATCGGCCTTTATCGCCCCTCTGGGGCTCTATGAGTTCCTGACCCTGCCTTTCGGCCTCAAGGGAGCACCGGTCACCTTCCAACGCCTGGTGGATCAGCTACTGAGAGGGATGGAGAGTTTTGCCGTGGCGTATATTGATGACATCTGTGTCTTTAGCCAGACCTGGGAGGACCATGTGTCCCAGGTTAGACAAGTGCTGGACCGACTCCAGGAGGCTGGGCTGACTGTAAAAGCAGAGAAGTGCAAGTTGGAGATGGCTGAAGAATCTTACCTGGGCCATTGGGTGGGGAGCAGCCCCCTAAAGCTGGAACCAGTTAAGGTGGAGGTGATCAGAGACTGGCCCGCTCCCCATACCAAAAAGCAGGTCCAAGCCTTTATTGGGTTGGCAGGATACTATCGAAGGTTTGTGCCCTACTTTATCACCATAGCCATCCCCATCACTGAGCTATGCGAGAAGGGGAAGCCAGACAAGGTGGTCTGGACCGAGAGGAGGCTTTCCGGGCGCTGAAGGAGATTCTGGTCAGTGGCCCAGTTCTGGCAAACCCTGACTTTGACAAGCCCTTTATGGTGTTCACTGACGCCTCAGACACGGGACTGTGGGTGGTGTTAATGCAGGAGGATGAAAAGGGGGAGACACACCCCATCATGTACCTGAGCAAGAAGTTGCTACCCCGGGAGCAACATTACGCGGCCATCGAGAAGAAATGCCTGGCCATGGTGTGGGCCCTCCAGAAACTAGAGCCTGATCTCTTCAGGCAACACTTCACCATGTACACTGACCACTCTCCTCTGACCTGGCTGCACCAGATGAAAGGAGCCAACACCAAACTCCTGAGGTGGAGCCTGGTCCTGCAGGATTATGACATGGACGTGGACCATGTGAAGGGAAGTGCCAAATGATAGCGGATGTGTTGTCCCGGAGAGGGGGCCCTGAACTTCCCCAGGTCACGGGTCAGAGTGACCCTGCTCAGTTCAGTCTTGAAGGGAGGAGAGATGTGATGCAGCAGGGAGTGGGGACTGTTGACCTGGGAATGTGGTGGGGGAGTTTCACTGGGGATGGGAGAGCCTGTAACCTGAGCCAGGAGGGGGAGGGGGAGGTAACACCTCTGCCCGGGAAACTGGACAAAGGCTGCAGGAGAGAGCCTGCTGGGGAGTTTTGTTTTCAGTTTGGTGCTGAGTGGTGGAACGCAGGGAACCCCAGGGCTGGGGTCTAAGCTCTCTGCCCCACAGAAGGACTTGAATGAGGGGTCCTGGTTGTACCCACAAGCTCTGTTTTAGTCTGTGTTCCTATTGTCCAATAAACCTTCCCTTTTACTGACTGGCTGAGAGTCACAATGAATACCAGGAAGAGGGGTGCAGGCCCTGGACTCCCCTACACTCCATGACAACTCCCTGGCCCACCGCAGAACCCTCACCCCACCACATACCCCAACCCTCTTCCCCAGCCCAGAGCCCTCACGCACCCTGGCCCCATAATTTCTGGCCTCACTCCAGAGCCCACACCACCAGCCGGAGCCCTCAACCTCAACCTCATCCCCTCCCACACCCCAACCTTCTGCCTCAGCCTGGAGCACCCTGTCACACTCCAAACCCCTTGATTCCCCCAGCCCAGAGCCCCCTCCTGCACCCCAAAACCCTTGACCCCATCCCCACCCCAGAGCCTGCACCCCCAGCCAGAACCCTCACCCCCAGCCCAGAGCCTGTACCCGCTCCCACACTCCAACCCCCTGCCCCAGCCCGGAGCCCCCTCCCACATTCTGAACCCTCTCGGCTCCATCCCCTAGCCTGGAACCTCCTCCTGCACCACAAAGCTCTCATCCCTGGCCCACCCCAGAGCATGCACCCACAGCCAGAGCCCTCACCCAACCCTCTGCCACAGCCTGATGAAAGTGAGGGTGGGGGAGAGCAAGCAATGGAGGGAGGGGGAATGGAGTGAGTGGGGGAGAGGTCTTGAAGAAGGGGCGGGGCCTTGGGGAAGGGGACAGAGCAAGGATGTTTGGTTTTCTGCAGTCAGAAAGTTGGCAACCCTAGAGTTGGTCCCAGATATTAGAGAGACAAAGTGGATGAGGTAATATCTTTTATTTGAACAAATTTTGTTGGTGAGAGAGAGAGACACTTTCGAGGTTACCCAGACCTGAAGACTCTGTGTCGTTTGAAATCTCTCTTTCACCAACAGAAGCTGGTCCAATAAAAGATATTATTTCACCCACCTTGTCTCTTTACATATAATATACTTAGAGTTTCTGTAAGGCATTTTACTTATTACGCCAGGACATTCTGATTTAAAAAGTAGCACTATAAATATCGATAAAGCACATGTTAAATGGATTAAGAATTGGCTGACTGGTCAGGGCATCATTAGTGAATGGGGAATGTTTCCAGTGGGGCTCTGCGGGGATTGGTTCTAGGTCTGAGACGATTCAACATTATTAATGATTTGGCAGAAAGTATAAAATCACTGCCGGTAAAATTTGAAGGTGACAAAAGACTGGCAGTACGGTAAATAATGATAAGGACAGCGCAGTCATATTCAAACAAAACGTGTTTTTATCCAGTGTGATGGGGCAAGGCCAGATGGCTATAGAAAAGTAGTCTTACTGGGATCCGGGAAGTGGGCGGGCGAAGCCCATCCACTGCTAAAGGATCCCCTGCAGCCTAAAAGGGGGATCCACAGGACCTAGATGCCCAAAAAATTCCAGGGGACAACTAATAAAATAACAGGGATAGGAGTGCGGTCAAAGGGTCAAACGAAGGGAACCGGATGGGGACACTGAGCAGAGAACCCCGGACAGCGCCCACTGCTCCTCAAAGGCGTCAAGGGAGTCAGAGGACGCCGCCCAGAGGAACTCTGCCCGGATACGTGAAGGGACCGAGGATCGGAAATAGGCCCCACAGTCACAGGAGACTCCATCGGCCAACCTCCTCACTCTGGTTTTGTAGATGGCCATTTTAGCTAGGGCCAGGAGGAGGCTGACCAGGAGATCCCGTGACTTTGTGGGGCCATGGATAGGGAGTGCATAAATGAGAAGGTGAGGGGAGAAGTGCAACCAAAAACGTAATAAAATATTGGTGAGGAGCCGGAATAGGGGCTGCAGCCTGGCACACTCCAGGTAGACATGTGCCAGGGTATCCCTCACGCCGCAAAAGGGGCAGGTGTCTGGGATTGAAGTGAACTCCACCAAGTACACGCCCGTGCTCACGGCTCCGTGAAGGAGCCGCCAACTGACATCCCTGGCGGGCTTCGGGACTAAAGGTGGAATATAGGCTGTGCCACCAGGGCTCCTCACCCTCCAAAGGTGGCAGGAGGTCCCACCATTTTGTATCGGGGCGGAACACGAGGGTGCGGGCATGAAGGGTGTGGAGCACGAGCGCGTAGAGATGTTTTCTTGGCGCGGTTTGAAAACAGACCGGCTGCATCTCGTGCAGCCGGCTTCTAGTGAAGGGGTGAAGGGATCGGTTGGGTCCACGGGGCAGGGGTCCAATTAAAAGGTCCGGCGGGCCTGGGGTAGTGGGTGGGTGGGGCGTGCCCTCGTGCAGGACCCGGTCGAGATTAACCCGAGCAGCGGGCGGCAAAGCGGCCTTCACCTCCTGAAGTATGCGTCGGGGAGTACAAGGTCTGGAAAGCCCCATGCGCTGAGCGAAGGTTAGGGGATCCAGCCAGTCTCCCCGGTCATAGTCTAGGAGGTCTCCGACTCTTGTGACCTCTGCCAGGACCAAACTCTGGCGCACCGAGCGGGACTCCGCCACCTGCAAACGGAGCTGGGGGTTGTGTAGCAGGGGCTCCGCGAGGAGATCTGCCCCCTCGGTGGCCGCCACGGACCTGCTCGTTGTAAAGAGTTTCCAGGTCCGGAGGAGGTCCTGGTAGAAGACCGGCAGCCCGGAGAGGTCTCGCGGAAGACCTCTCGGATGGAGATAAAGGAGCTGCCGGTCGTATCGGAGCCCTCGGAAGCGGTGCAGGAAGGCGTGCGCCAGTATGCTCCACGCCGGACTACCTGCACCATAAAGGAGCCTCTGCAGGGTCTGCAGGCGGAAGACATGGACCTGAGTAAGCAGACATTTGAGGCCCTGCCCTCCCTCCTCCACAGGTAGATGGAGAACCCCTGCAGGGACCCAGTGCAGTCCTGACCAAAAGAACTCCAGAATCGATGTCCGCAGGTTGGTCAGGAAAGCCGGGGCCGGGACCAGGGTGTTGAGCCGGTACCAGAGCATGGACAGGACTAGTTGATTAAGCACTAACGCTCTCCCTCGAAGGGAGAGGCACCGGAGTAGTCCTGTCCATTTCCGGAGCTGCTCTATCACCCCGCCCTCTAAATTCTGCCAGTTCTCCGGCGGAGAGGGATGCGTGGCAGAAAGGTAAACGCCCAGATAGAGCAGCGGACCCGTGCTCCACCGGATGGCCTGAAGCGCGGGTGGGCGGGGGCTCGCCTGCCACCAGTCCCCTACCACCAAGCCAGAGCTCTTGACCCAATTGACCCGCGCAGAGGAGGCTGCTGAATAGATGGCCTGGCAAGCCTCCACCCGCACCAAGTCGCCCGGGTCCTGGACCACGAGGAGCACGTCATCAGCGTACGCCGACAGGACCAGCCGCAGCTCCGGCTCCCTCAGCACCAACCCTGTCAACCTCCTTCGGAGGAGACAGAGGAAGGGCTCGATCGCCAGAGCGTAGAGCTGGCCTGAGAGGGGGCACCCCTGCCGTACTCCTCGCCCGAAGTTGACCGGTTCGGTCAGGGTCCAGTTGAGTCTTACCAGACACTCTGCGGAAGCGTACAGCACCCGGAGAAAGTTCACAAACCTGGGTCCGAAGCCAAATGCCTGCAGAGTGCTCAGGAGATACCCGTGATCCATCCTGTCGAACGCCTTCTCTTGATCTAAGGACAGGAGGGCGAACGACAGACCATCCCTACACCCAAGTTCCAATAGGTCCCGGACCAGATATAGGTTGTCGAAGATACTGCGGCCCGGGACGGTGTAGGTCTGGTCTGGGTGGACCACGTCCGCCAGCACGGACCCTAGCCTCAGGGAGATGGCTTTTGCCACGATTTTGTAGTCCGTGCTGAGGAGCGAGACGGGACGCCAATTTCGTAAATCGCGGAGGTCCCCCTTCTTCGGCAATAAGGCCAGCACGGCTCGCCTGCACGAAAGAGGGAGGACCCCGCTCTGCAAAGACTCGGCCCAGACGGTGACTAGGTCTGGGCCCAGGACGTCCCAGAACACGCGGTAGAACTCCACGGTCAGCCTGTCCATGCCCGGAGATTTATTGGTGGGCATGCGACGGAGGGCTTCCGAGAACTCGGCCAGAGTGAGAGGCAGCTCTAGCCGGTCTCGGTCGCCCACGCTGACCGTCGGGAGCTCCTCCCACAGCACTCTGCAAGCGTTAGGATCGGTCGGCTCCGGGGAGAAAAGGCTTGCGTAGAAGGCTCTCGCCCTCTCGCACATCTCCACCGGATCCGTGAGGGGGGTGCCATCCTCAGTCAGTAGGCAGATGATATGTTTCTTAGCCCCCCTCTTTTTTTCCAGGGCATAGAAGAAGCGGGAGCCGCAATCCATCTCCCGAAGGAGACGGATGCGGGATCGAACAAAGGCACCCCGGGCCCGATGGTCCTCGAGGCTCCGGAGCTCCTCCCGCTTCTCCCGGCACGCTCCGCAGAGGGGTGGATCCTCGGGGCTGGCGGCCAGACGCCTCTCCAGCTCTAAGACCTCCCGTTCCAACTGCTCTATCGCTGCATCCCTCCGTCGGCTGGTGCCCCGGGTGTAGTCACGGCAGAAGAGCCGGGCGCGCACCTTCCCTACGTCCCACCACCGCCGTGCCGAGGGAAAGGCACGCCGCTGCCCTCGCCAGGCCAGCCAGAACTCCCGGAAGGACGCCACGAAGCCCGCATCCTCCAGCAAGCTGTTGTTAAAATGCCAATAGGCCGGCCCCGGCCTCTCTGCGCAGAGGGAGGCTGTCACGGTGGCTATGTGATGGTCAGAAAATGGGGCCGGCCGGATGCTGGAGGAGTGGGCTCGTGTAAGATGAAAGCGTGATAAATAAATGCGGTCCAACCGGGAGTGGCGCGACCGATAGGCCTCCACCCGGACAAAGGTGAATGTGGAAGCGTCATCCGGGTGGTGGTCGCGCCAGACGTCCACCAGGGAGTGGTGTTCGACTATCTCCTGGAGGACGGCCACGGCGGCCTGGCTCTTCTCGGTTCCCGAGCGGTCCCGTTCCTCAAGGGTGATGTTAAAGTCCCCTCCCAGGACCAGGCACTCCTGAGGATCCAAGGTGCCGAGGAAGGCGGATGCCTGCTGATAGAATTGCAGCCGCTCCGGGCTCGCTGCTGGGGCATAGATGTTGACGAGGTTGACTACGAGCCCCTCCATTTGGACCCGGAGGTGCAGCAGGCGACCCGGCACAGCCTCGGCGACCCCCAGCACCTCGGGCCGTAGGTCGGGGGAGAACAGGGTCGCCACTCCACCCGTATGAACTGTGAGGTGGCTAAAGTAGACCCTGTCCCCCCAATCCAGCCGCCAGCTGTCTTCGGCGGTCGGATCCGTATGGGTCTCCTGCAGGAAAACCACAGAGTACCTCCCCTCTCGAAGGAAGGAGAGCACCTGGGACCTGCGGAGACCCATCTTACAGCCACGGGTGTTCAATGTTGCGATGGTAAAGGGTGCCATGAGGAGGGCTGGGGGGGATCCTCGCCGGCAGGGATGCTCGTGGCTCCCGGCGGGCCGCGTAGCAGTCCGTGACCCACCCCGTAGGTGAGTAAGGAGTCACGGAAGTGGCGGACCCGCTGGTAGGCCGCGGCGCCCTGTCTCCCGGTCCTTTTCCCCTCCCCCATGAGGGCCCTTGCGGCCCGGAGGATTTGATTAAAGTCCCCCCATCGCTGGAGGGCAAGCTGGACTTTGTTGCGGGAGCCACGGACGTCTTCTAGGAACTCCCGCAACTCCTCTCGCAGCGCATGGGGGGCTGGGGTTATGGTCTGGTTGCTTCCCGATGGGGCCCTTGGTACAGCCCCCTGGCCCAGCGGGACGGGCAGACAGGGTGCGGACCCCCGACGGGGCTCTTGATGGGTTGACCTGAATGCTGGGGCGATAGGGGGCGGCGGAGGGAGGATAGCAGCCCCTGGTGGGTCGGGACGGGCAAACACAAAGGCCATTCCCTGGGAGTCATCTGTTGGAAAGGGGAAGGAGACTGTCCCAGGGGTGGCAATAATATCTCGGGAGGTGGGCGGGAGAAGGGCAGGGGCAGGGGTAGAGGTGAGAGTCTGGGTCGAGAGAGGGCTCTCACCGATGCCGGGCGCAAGCTGTCTGGTGGATTTGGCAGCCACGGCATCAGGAGGTGGACTTTCTTCTGTAGGGTCCTCTCCCGGAAAGGAGGTCGAATGTTCCTCACCAGCGAGGGATGCCCCTGGTGACTCAGGTTCCAGCCGCGTGGCACTGGCCGTCGCCTCAACTGGCTCGGTGGCTCTCAGCAGGGTGCCTTCTGCAGCCGGGTTGATGGAGGAGTCCAGGGGCTCCTCGGAGGTGGGAGCAGAAGCAACGGTTAGGGGGAAGGAGTATGGGGAAAGGGGGGCTGGAAAGAAGTCGCCCAGATCGAGGCCCGCTGGCATAGGATCGTCCTCCCCCTGGGTGACCGGGGTCAGACCCAGGGCCTCGATCTCCTCATATATAGAGGGGAAATTATTTTCCGCTACCCCAGGATTCTCCCCGCCGGCACCTGACGCGATGGTTACTTTGGGGCACACTGGGGTTTCAGATGGTGCCTCGGGGGTCTTGGAGGGGAGGGACTCCCGTGGAGGGGAGATACCGCCTTCCAGTGCTGCCACGTCTTCCCCAGCCGGCTCTGGTGGATGGAACACACCCGTGGGTAGAGCGGAAGGCTCGGCATCGGTGCCCCCCTTCCTGGTCTTCCGGGGGGCCTCCACATCAGATGGGAGGAGCGGAGCTCGAGCCTTCCGCTTGCCCCGCTTCCCCTGGACTAGGACCCAGCCCTCCATGGCATCATCCGGGGGCTGGCTAGCAGGGGTTGTGTCAGGGGGCAAAGGCGATGGCTCAGGGACTCGAGGGGGTAACGGTGGGGCAGCACAAGGGAGGGAAGATTCCCCTTGGGGCGGGCCCTCTCCCATACTTGGCGGTGTCCCTGTCGCACCCTCCTCCACAGGCTCCGCCAGATTGCAAACAGCGGGGGCGGGGTTCTCCCGCTTGTTTGGGCATAGTGGGGGAGGTACCCCTTGGGCCCGAGCGGGAGCAATGGTGGACTGGGAAGGAGGAGGGGCGGTTTTGGGTGCCGGGCAGCCAGGGGCGTCGGCGATGACGGGGCCGATGTCCTTCCGGGGCTCGGGTGTCCTGGATGCCCCTTCTTCCCGGGCCAGGGGGCAGTCCCTCCGGACGTGCCCCATCGCCCGGCAGAGGTAGCACCGGGCCTCCCCCGTGGAATAATGCACCCTGTAAGGGGTCCCCTGGTAGGGGACTAGGAAGGACCCCTCCAGTGCCTCTCCGTCGCGCGCCGCCGGCGGCAGTTGAAGCTGCACTTGCCGGCGGAAGGAGAGGACATGACGGAGGGTGGGGTCTTTGCAGCCCAACGGGAGAGGGCTGATGACAGAGATGGGTTTCCCCAAGGTAGAAAGGGCGGGTAACAGGGCGGCATTGGGCAGAAAGGGAGGGACGGAGGTCAGAACCAGGCGGACGCCCAGGTCCTCTAGTGGCTCTAAGGGGATGAACACGCCCCCCACCGCCAGGCCCTTCTCCACCGCCTCCTGGGCGGTGGCCTCCGATGCTAGGAAGAAGACGACCTTGCCATACATTTTGGAGGCCGCCACAATGGCCGTGGGCCCCACCATCCTCGCCAATGCCCGCACATAGGTCTCCACGTGGGGTGAGGCAGGCACCAGGAGGCAACGGACGCCGTGCTTCCTGGTCATGCTGGGAAAGGGGCCCCGGTCGCTATAGATGGTAGCGGAGGCGGTGGGCTGGAGAAATGATGTAGCGGCAGGCGGGGGGGCTGCCGCCACCTGGGCGTATACTCTAGGGGCCGGGGGAGGGACACCTGCAGAGCTGGTGGAGGGAACAGCGGGGAGGGGCGCCCCAGCTGGAGATGGGGCCGGGGCATCGGGGGCAGCCCCTGCCATGGAGGGCCTGGTCTTTTTAGCGGGGCCCTTCCCCTTCTTCTTCCCCTGGCCCTTCCCGCCGGCTGGGAGGACTCCCCGCAAATCTGAGGGGGTGATAGACGTGGCAGCAGTGGAGGTCACCCCGGTGCCCGTCGCTGCTGGTGCCCCAGCGGGGGCGATGGCAGATGGTTTGGCAGTGGACGTAGAAGCTTGGGGGGGTGACAGAGGGGTAGGCGGGGGAGGGAGAGCTCGGGCTGCTGGAGGGGTCTCACCCGTCTCATCTCCCGCCATCATGAGCAAGGAGGAAAGGGAGGACATCAAAAGGAGGAGGGGAGAGGGGAAGCAGGTCGACCACTCCTCCCCTCTAGGCTGCAGGCAGGGGAGGAGGGCGCCAAAAGGGGTGGGCTGGACGGGGGGCAATCAGGGGTTAGGGGTCAGTCACCGACACAAGGTGGAAATTCCGGCTCCTCTTGGTGCACTATGGGGGGCAGGATTCAACAACATTGAAGGTGCAGTGAAGAGGGTTGCAACTGAAATGGGGAGTTGCACAAGCGCATGGGAGGGGGCATGGGCACACAGAGCGAGGGGCTAAGCAGTCTGGGGGTAGAACAGAGAAACCAAGGGGCTAGCTTCAGAGGCTGGGGCGGGGCAAACAAACAAAGGCTGCAGAAGAAAATGGGCGGGGCAGGCAAACAAACTGAAGCTAGTAAGGGGGGCTGGAGCAAAAGAGGAGGCAAAGTAAGTGGCAAATGGGGCAGGTAGTAAAGGGCAAAGCTGGGGGGTAGGCAGTCCGGGGGGGGGGGCACATGTGCCCATGTGCACTTGCACAAGTCTTTTTAAGCTGGCTGCTGCTTCTGGCCCAAAGGGTGGAAATAGGGCGTGGCAAGCCAAGCAAGCAGCTGAGTCCAGAGGCAGGAGCTGAGGCAGATGGTATACAGCCAGTGGGGGTGGTGGAGGGGGCAGCGGTGGTAGTAATAGTGGTGGGGGTTGGGGGGGACACACAGATGGATCGGGGGGCAGTTCCACACCACACCCCCGGTGTCCCTACAAACACAGTCAATACCCCCACCACAAGAGCACAGTTTGAAAATTACTCAGTCTTAGGGCCCCCTCCACGGTGGTCTGCAAAGTCTCTAGGTGCTGCCCCACTGGCAGATGATCCTCTTCTTCTCCTCCTCGGGCTTCAGCAGCTCCAGGCAGCGGCCTCTGGAGCAGCAGCAGCTCCAGGAACTCCAGTTGGTTGTCCAGGCAGGCAGAATGGACCTCTCTCAGGTGGTGGTGGTGGTGGTATCCACAACAGCAGTTGCTGGGGTCCCTCACTCCCCCTCTCTGGGGAGTGGGCTAGCAGCCCCCTCCCCACCCCAGGGCTGCAGTTGGAGCAGTAGCAGCACCCAAGAGTGGGGGGTCCAGCAGCCAAGTAGCAGAGAATGGGGGTGTCTGGCCCAGCCAGGGGAGCAGCTGGAGCAGCAGGGAGAGCTTAGGGCCTAGTAGCAGCTTCCCACCTCCCTCCAAGCTAGAAGTCTATGGGAGAGCGGTGGGAGGGAGAGAGAGAGAGATTCGCTCCAGGCTAAACAAATCCCTGGTACCTGGATCAGTGAAATGGCAGCTGCTCCAGGTCAATTAAAACACCTGGGGCCAATTAAGAACTTTTCAGAAGGCAGGGAGAAGGCTAGGTTGATTGGGACACCTGAAGCCAAACAGGGGCTGGCTGAAACTAGTTAAAAGCCTCCCAGTTAGTCAGGTGGGTGCATGTTAGGAGCTGTGGGAGGAAGTTGCGCTGTTGGAGAGGCTGAATAGTACACACCATATCAGGCACAAGGAAGGTGGCCGTGAGGTAAGGGTGAAGTGGAGCTCGAGGAAGTGAGGGCTGCTGTGGAGGAAGTAGCCCACGGAATTGTACATGTCATGTTTCTAAAAGGTCAGCTACCATAGCTGATACTATTAGGGTCCCTGGGCTGGAGCCCAGAGTAGAGGGTGGGCCTGGGCTCCCCCCCGACCTTTGCCCCCTGATTAATCACTGAGACTGGGAAACAACAGATATTGTGCAAGGAAGGATAACTTCTCCTCACCTCCCTCGCTGGCTTATGATGAAAATGGCTCAGTAGACTGTAACCCTTTTCTCTAAAGAGTGAAGGGTTATGTGCAGGGTCACGGTGAGCCTTTGAGGCTAGCGAAATCCACCAGGAAACGCGGGACCCACAGAGGCAAGGACAGAGATTTGTCACAAATTTGTCACTTCTGGTGTCAGGAGTGGGACTTCATACACAGCATGGGGGAAGAAAGAGGTTTTAAAAAAAAAGTGCACTGGGGTTTTGGATTTTTTGTTTTGTTTTGGTTTGTTTGTTTGTTTTGTACCACAATGGAGGAGGTGGTATGAGCTTTGGTACAAGCCACAGCAGCCCAGCAGGAGGCCACCTGGGTTCAGGCAATGGCACAACAGGAGTCTATACGGCTACAGAAGGAAACCAATTAATTATTGATGAGCCAGACACCCCAAGATCGTGCCCTCTTAAGAGAGGTGGTGGACCAGCTGAAGATCCACACCACCCAAGCCCGGGGGTCCAACGGGACACAAGTTCTGAGGGCCATTGGTTGTCTGACAGAGATGACGTCAGGAGATGACGTAGAGGCATATTTCCTCTCATTCGAAAGGACTGCTCAGCGTGAGGCGTGGCCCCAGGACCAGTGGGCCAGCATTCTCGCCCCTTTTTTGTGTGGAGAGGCCCAGAAGGCCTACTTTGACTTGCCTGCCACGGATGCCACTGACTATACCTGTCTGAATGCAGAGATCCTAGCACGATCAAGGGTAACAGCAGTGGTAGGGGCCCAGAGGTTCCATGAGTTGAAATACCAGGAGAACAAACCCCCGAGGTCCCAGCTATTTGACCTCATACACCTCACGCGGAAGTGGTTACAGCGCGAGGTATGCACACCGGAGGAGATTTTGGAGACCCTGGTCATACATGCAGGGACTGCCACTAGATCTCCGCAAATGGGTACGCCAAAACAATCCGTCCACATACGATGAGATGATCACAGTGGTAGAAAGATGGATGACATCCAGGGAACTGACCCGACTACTCAAGGAAGGCCCCTTTCAAAGCAAGCACCCGACCCCAACCCTGGAAGGTTGGGCAGCCAAACCCCTGGGGAGTCCTAGGTGGAAGGGGGGGGCCGAGAACCAGCGGGGACCCCAGAAGGAAGGGATTGGCCTGAATGGGGGGAACCCCGGGACTAAACCCCCTAGCCCCCGGGATAGGGGAGTGATTAAAAGCAATTATAGACGTTATGCATGTGGGGAGTGGGAACACATAGCAGCACAGTGTCCCAGCACCGAGGAGCCTATGCAATGTAACTTGGGGGATGGGGAGGTCCCATGCTCCCTTATCCACCTCGCAGGGATCGCATTAGCCCTGCATAATTACACCAGGCCAGTGAGGATAAATGGAGCGGGGACTACAGTGCTTGTGGACTCTGGGAGTGCTGTCACCCTCATAAGTAAAAAGTAGTCAGCTGCTACAAGCCAAACGCGTAGCAGTGACATGCATGCATGGGGCCATGAGCCATTACCCCACCATCCCAGTGGAGATAGAGGTTCAGGGAAACCCCATTGAGGTGACCGTGGGCGTAGTTCCTAAACTCCCATATCCTGTAGTCATTGGGAGGGACTATCCAGGGTTTGATAATTTACTCCCCCCGGAGAGGCTGGAGGGAGGTGGGGAACCTGAGGACAGCGACTCATCACCGGGGGAATGTCAACCCCTGATGTTTGCTGAGATTTCTCAGGATCTGTTCTCAGTCCCCCGAAAGACCCGGAAGACAAACAAAGAGAGGAAGGCCACGAAGGCCTTGGGAACCCGAATCCTGACCCAGGGCCAGAAGACCTCCCTAGTAGGCAGATGGACATGAGCAGGCAACAGAGAAACTTCCACCACAGAAGGTGAGCCAGAAGCTGCCCCCAGCCATGATGGCGGCGAGCTCGTTGGAAGAAGCAGAAGCCGGCCCCTGGGACCTTGGGCAGATTAGTCCCGGGAGAGAGACTTTTGGGAGGGACCAGGAGGAGGACCCCAGATATGATAACACCAAGAAAGAGGTGGCCGAGATCAATGGGATACCCGTGGATGGGAAGGTCCGGGGTCCCGGACCTTACTTTATAGTGAAGAAAGATCTCCTGTACCACGTGGTGCAAATGCAGGAGCAAGAGAAACAACAACTTCTGGTGCCACGAAAACATCAAAAAGCCATATGGAGTCTCGCCCACAGTCACCTGTTTGGAGGACACCTAGGGGTAGAGAAAACCCAGGCATGGATCCTGCAGAGGTTCTTCTGACCAGGAGTACATGAAGATGTCTGGTGATACTGCACCTTTTGTCTGGAGTGTCAGTTACACAGCCCTCGCCCGCACTTGCGGGCTCCTTTGATACTTCTTCTAATAATAAAGGTTCCTTTCGAACAGAAAGCCATGGATCTGGTAGGGCCCCTAGAGAAGACAGCTCGGGGCCATCAACATGTGCTTGTTGTACTGGACTATGCAACCCGGTACCCAGAAGCTGTTCCCCTGCGCAACACAGCTTCCAAGACAATAGCTAAGGAGCTAGTACAGATCTTTGCCCGGGTTAGAATCATAGAATCATAGAATCATAGAATATCAGGGTTGGAAGGGACCCCAGAAGGTCATCTAGTCCAACCCCCTGCTCAAAGCAGGACCAAGTCCCAGTTAAATCATCCTAGCCAGGGCTTTGTCAAGCCTGACCTTAAAAACCTCTAAGGAAGGAGATTCTACCACCTCCCTAGGTAACGCATTCCAGTGTTTCACCACCCTCTTAGTGAAAAAGTTTTTCCTAATATCCAATCTAAACCTCCCCCATTGCAACTTGAGACCATTACTCCTCGTTCTGTCATCTGCTACCATTGAGAACAGTCTAGAGCCATCCTCTTTGAAACCCCCTTTCAGGTAGTTGAAAGCAGCTATCAAATCCCCCCTCATTCTTCTCTTCTGCAGACTAAACAATCCCAGCTCCCTCAGCCTCTCCTCATAAGTCATGTGCTCTAGACCCCTAATCATTTTTGTTGCCCTTCGCTGTACTCTTTCCAATTTATCCACATCCTTCTTGTAGTGTGGGGCCCAAAACTGGACACAGTACTCCAGATGAGGCCTCACCAGTGTCGAATAGAGGGGAACGATCACGTCCCTCGATCTGCTCGCTATGCCCCTACTTATACATCCCAAAATGCCATTGGCCTTCTTGGCAACAAGGGCACACTGCTGACTCATATCCAGCTTCTCGTCCACTGTCACCCCTAGGTCCTTTTCCGCAGAACTGCTGCCGAGCCATTCGGTCCCTAGTCTGTAGCGGTGCATTGGATTCTTCCATCCTAAGTGCAGGACCCTGCACTTATCCTTATTGAACCTCATTAGATTTCTTTTGGCCCAATCTTCCAATTTGTCTAGGTCCTTCTGTATCCTATCCCTCCCCTCCAGCGTATCTACCACTCCTCCCAGTTTAGTATCATCCGCAAATTTGCTGAGAGTGCAATCCACACCATCCTCCAGATCATTTATGAAGATATTGAACAAAACGGGCCCCAGGACCGACCCCTGGGGCACTCCACTTGACACCGGCTGCCAACTAGACATGGAGCCATTGATCACTACCCGTTGAGCCCGACAATCTAGCCAGCTTTCTACCCACCTTATAGTGCATTCATCCAGCCCATACTTCCTTAACTTGCTGACAAGAATGCTGTGGGAGACCATGTCAAAAGCTTTGCTAAAGTCAAGAAACAATACATCCACTGCTTTCCCTTCATCCACAGAACCAGTAATCTCATCATAAAAGGCGATTAGATTAGTCAGGCATGACCTTCCCTTGGTGAATCCATGCTGACTGTTCCTGATCACTTTCCTCTCCTCTAAGTGCTTCAGGATTGATTCTTTGAGGACCTGCTCCATGATTTTTCCAGGGACTGAGGTGAGGCTGACCGGCCTGTAGTTCCCAGGATCCTCCTTCTTCCCTTTTTTAAAGATGGGCACTACATTAGCCTTTTTCCAGTCATCCGGGACTTCCCCCGTTCGCCACGAGTTTTCAAAGATAATGGCCAAGGGCTCTGCAATCACAGCCGCCTATTCCCTCAGCACTCTCGGATGCAATTCGTCCGGCCCCATGGACTTGTGCACGTCCAGCTTTTCTAAATAGTCCCTAACCACCTCTATCTCTACAGAGGGCTGGCCATCTCTTCCCCATTTTGTGATGCCCAGCACAGCAGTCTGGGAGCTGACCTTGTTAGTGAAAACAGAGGCAAAAAAAGCATTGAGTACATTAGCTTTTTCCACATCCTCTGTCACTAGCTTGCCTCCCTCATTCAGTAAGGGGCCCACACTTTCCTTGGCTTTCTTCTTGTTGCCAACATACCTGAAGAAACCCTTCTTGTTACTCTTGACATCTCTTGCTAGCTGCAGCTCCAGGTGCGATTTGGCCCTCCTGATATCTTTCCTACATGCCCGAGCAATATTTTTATACTCTTCCCTGGTCATATGTCCAACCTTCCACTTCTTGTAAGCTTCTTTTTTATGTTTAAGATCCGCTAGGATTTCACCATTAAGCCAAGCTGGTCGCCTGCCATATTTACTATTCTTTCGACTCATCGGGATGGTTTGTCCCTGTAACCTCAACAGGGATTCCTTGAAATACAGCCAGCTCTCCTGGACTCCCTTCCCTTTCATGTTAGTCCCCCAGGGGATCCTGGCCATCTGTTCCCTGAGGGAGTCAAAGTCTGCTTTCCTGAAGTCCAGGGTCCGTATCCTGCTGCTTACCTTTCTTCCCTGCGTCAGGATCCTGAACTCAACCAACTCATGGTCACTGCCTCCCAGATTCCCATCCACTTTTGCTTCCCCCACTAATTCTACCCGGTTTGTGAGCAGCAGGTCAAGAAAAGCGCTCCCCCTAGTTGGCTCCCCTAGCACTTGCACCAGGAAATTGTCCCCTACGCTTTCCAAAAACTTCCTGGATTGTCTATGCACCGCTGTATTGCTCTCCCAGCAGATATCAGGAAAATTAAAGTCACCCATGAGAATCAGGGCATGCGATCTAGTAGCTTCCGTGAGTTGCCGGAAGAAAGCCTCATCCACCTCATCCCCCTGGTCCGGTGGTCTATAGCAGACTCCCACCATGACATCACTCTTGTTGCACACACTTCTAAACTTAATCCAGAGACACTCAGGTTTTTCCACAGTTTCGTACCGGAGCTCTGAGCAGTCATACTGCTCCCTTACATACAGTGCTACTCCCCCACCTTTTCTGCCCTGCCTGTCCTTCCTGAACAGTTTATAACCATCCATGACTGTACTCCAGTCATGTGAGTTATCCCACCAAGTCTCTGTTATTCCAATCACGTCATAATTCCTTGACATCACCAGGACCTCCAGTTCTCCCTGCTTGTTTCCAAGGCTTTGTGCATTTGTATATAAGCACTTGAGATAACCTGTTGATCGCCCCTCATTCCCAGTATGAGGCAGGAGCCCTCCCCTCACAGACATTCCTGCCTGTGCTTCCTCCCGGTATCCCGCTTTCCCACTTACCTCAGGGCTTTGGTCTCCTTCCCCCGGTGAACCTAGTTTAAAGCCCTCCTCACTAGGTTAGCCAGCCTGCTGGCAAAGATGTTCTTCCCTCTCTTCGTAAGATGGAGCCCGTCTCTGCCCAGCACTCCTCCTTCATGGAACACCATCCCATGGTCAAAGAATCCAAAGCCTTCTCTCCGACACCACCTGCGTAGCCATTCGTTGACCTCCACGATTCGACGGTCCCTACCCAGGCCTTTTCCTTCCACGGGGAGAATGGACGAGAACACCACTTGCGCCTCCAACTCCTTTATCCTTCTTCCCAAGGAGATATTGACTGATCAAGGGACACCTTTCATGTCCAAGTTGGTGAAAGATCTCTGTTCATTGCTCCATGTACAAACCCTATTGACCTCTGTATACCACCCGCAAACAGATGGCTCAAAGGTTCGATAGGACCCTCAAGGCCATGATCAGGAAAGTGTTGAGCCGGGATGGGAAAGACTGGGATACCCTATTGCCTTATCTCATGTTCGCCATCCGGGAGGTTCCACAAGCCTCCACAGGTTTCTCTCCATTCAAACTGCTATATGGGCTCCACCCTCGGGCATATTGGATATAGCCAGAGAAGCCTGGGAAGAGGAGCCAAATCCCAGAAGGAACATAGTTGAGCATGTACTGCAGATGAGAGATTGGATAGCCCGAGTTATGCCCATTGTACGGGAACACTTGGAGAGAGCACAGGAGACCCAACGAACCCATTATAACCACCAAGTGAAGCTTCGACGGTTCCAGCCAGGGGATCGGGTGATGGTACTGGTGCCCACAGCAGAAAGTAAATTGTTGGCCCAGTGGCAGGGACCCTATGAAATAATCGAAGCCGTGGGAGTGGTGAACTATAAGGTGCGGCAGCCAGGCCGCTGGAAATTGGAGCAAATTTACCACATCAATCTTCTAAAACCTTGGCATGATTGAGAGGCATGCTTAGTCATGCAGGAGACCCTTCCCCAGGAGGATAACTTACATGAGCAAGTGAGGATATCATCCGACTTGATGCCGATCCAAAAGATCGAGGCAGCCGACATGATTAATTGCAACCAAGATGTGTTCTCTACAAAACCAGGGTGGATGACTGAGACCTAGCACCATATCCGCACGATCCCCGGAGCCAAGATAACATTGAGACCCTACCGAATCCCAGCAGCCAAAAGCGAAGAAATCAAGGCCAAAGTAAAGAAAATGTTAGAATTAGGGGTTATTGAAGAATCTTACAGTCAGTGGTCCAGTCCCATTGTTCTAGTGCCTAAACCTGACAGTATCATGAGATTCTGTAATGACTTTCGCCGACTGAATGAAATATTCCAGTTTGATGCATACCCCATACCACGCATCGACGAACTGGTTGACCGACTGGGTAGTGCCCAATTCTTGACTACACTGGATCTTACAAAAGGGTACTGGCAGATTCCTCTGACCAAAGAAGCTAAAAAAAAGACAGCATTCTCCACCCCGATGGGCTATTCCAGTACACCGTCCTCCCTTTTGGGCTACATGGGGCCGCAGCCACATTCCAGCGCCTCATGGATAAGCTGCTGCCCCCCCATACTAGTTATGCAGCTGCATACCTAGATGATGTCATTATCCATACGCCAGACTGGGGAACCCACTTGGAGAAAGTTGAGGCATACTGCGCACCTTAAGGCCTGCTGGCCTAATTGCTAATCCCGCTAAATGCGCCATAGGGCTAGCAGAGGTTTTTACCTGGGATATATTGTAGGAAGGGGCATAGGGAAGCCCAAAATGAATAAGCTAGACGCAATTCAAAACTGGCCCCAGCCGACCCGAAAGAAGCAGGTCCGTGCTTTCCTAGGCATGGTAGGCTACTACCGACGTTTTGTTCCCCACTTCGCCACTAGGGCAAGTCCCTTAACGGACCTGGTGAAGGCCCGAGGTCCAGACATGGTAAAGTGGACCGATGCAGCAGAGGGGGCATTTACAGACCTTTGGATAGCCCTCTATAATGACCCCATACTCATAGCCCCTGACTTTAACAGGGAATTTATTTTACAAACAGACGCTTCCGAGGTGGGGTTGGAGGCCGTTCTGTCACAAATGGTGGGAGAAGAGGAACACCCGATCCTCTACCTAAGCAGAAAGCTTCTCCCAAGAGAACAGAAATATGCAGTAGTTGAGAGAGAATGCTTTGCTATCAAATGGGCTATGGAGACACTGTGTTATTACCTCTTAGGCCGACGATTTACTCTTTTGACGGACCATGCACCCCTCCTGTGGGTGCAACGGAATAAGGAAAAGAATGCAAGGGTCACCAGGTGGTTCTTATCCCTACAACCATTCCAGTTCCACATACGGCACAGGGCTGGATGCCACCATGGCAACGCTGATGGTCTGTCACAAGCATATTGCCTGGCGTCCCAAGTTGCCCAACTCTATGGTGTTGAGCAGAGGTGGGGGGATATGTGAAGGGGCAAGGCCAGATGGCTATAGAAAAGTAGTGGGAGATAGATATATTAGCTCCAGGCTAAACAAATCTCTGGTACCTGGATAAGTGAAATGGCAGCTGCTCCAGGTCAGTTAAGACACCTGGGGCCAATTAAGAACTTTTCAGAAGGCAGGGAGAAGGCTAGGTTGATTGGGACACCTGAAGCCAAACAGGTGCTGCCTGAAACTAGTTAAAAGCCTCCCAGTTAGTCAGGTGGGTGTGCATGTCAGGAGCTGTGGGAGGAAGTTGCGCTGTTGGAGAGACTGAGTAGTACACACCATATCAGGCACAAGGAAGAAAGCCCTGAGGTAAGGGTGAAGTGGAGCTTGAGGAAGTGAAGGCTGCTGTGGGGGAAGTAGCCCACGGAATTGTACATGTCATGTTTCTAAAAGGTCAGCTACCATAGCTGATACTATTAGGGTCCCTGGGCTGGAGCCCGGAGTAGAGGGTGGGCCTGGGCTCCCCCCCCCCCCACTTTGCCCCCTGATTAATCACTGAGACTGGGAGACAACAGAGACTGAGCAAGGAACGATAACTTCTCCTCACCTTCCTCACTGGCTTATGATGAGAATAGCTCAGTAGACTGTGACTCTTTTCTCTAGAGAGTCTCTTGGTATCAAACACCAGGGCAGAAATGAGAAGACAGACTGGAGACCAAACAATGGAGTCACCAGGGCTGTAGATAGTATAGATATGGGTTTGAATTTGCTGAACAATTAATAGCTTCTATGTTAAGAATCAGTCAGGATTAGAATCTGTATTTAAACAGGAGATACCTCCTGGATACTGACATGAGAAATACTGCTACTGACTCAGGATAAAAACTGGCAAGGCTTGTTAGGCAGCTTCAGAGTAAGTAGGAAGAGAGGAGGAAGGGGAGCTTGCACTTACCCCAGATAATCTTGTATATGCTATACTGCATATGTGCAAAATAAGAAAGCGACTGGAACTGATCAGAAACAAGAGGAATGAGAATTATTAATAGACTTTAAGGTCAAAGGGATCATTATGATCATCTACTCTGATCTCCTGCCCTAATACAGACCAGAAAATTTAAAACACCAGGAAGAGTCGGTGCACAAACACAAGGAGCACAGGAAACAAGGAAGAAAAACTACAAGTGACTTTGCCCACTGGGTCTCTAGGGCTCTTGGCAGGCAACTCCACCCCCTGGGTCTCTAGGGCGTTCCATCTGTCTTCAGTTATAAGTTCTTTGGTGGTAGATAATCTCTTTTTATTTGTTTCTTGTACATGGTTGGCCTTTAACAAGTAAGAAATTTTTCATATGTCTAGCTCCCTCTATTCCTGTCTCTCTACTGTACAGTGAAAGTGACATTCCAGTCTGAGAATTATTCCACTTTATTTCATTTAGGTCCCTAGGTCCCAATTGCTCTATAAAATTAGGTGGTTGTGAGGCTCAGATACTAAACTGTAGGGGCCACTGAGATAGATAGATATAGATGGATGGGAGGTGCAGGGAAGGAGTGGGAGGCACTGATCTGTGAGGCCCGCCAGTGGGCAGGAAGGGCTGAGGGCTGGGAGGGGGAGCTGATAGGGGGGCTGTCATTTTTTCACCATGGGTGCTCCAGCTCTGGAGCATGCACGGAGTCGGCGCCTATGATCCCTACTATACATATAAAATGATGGGGTCTAAATTAGCTGTTACCACCCAAGAGAGATCTTGGAGTCATTATGGATAGTTCTCTGAAAACATCCACTCAATGTGCAGCAGCAGTCAAAAAAGTGAACAGAATGTTGGGAAAGGGACAGATAAGAAGACAGAAAATATCCTATTGCCTATATATAAATCCATAGTACCCACATCTTGAATACTGCATGCAGATGTGATTGCCCCATCTTAAAAAGATATATTGGAATTTGAAATGATTCAGAAAAGGGAAACAAAAATGATTAGGGGTATGGAACAGCTTCCATGTGAGGAGAGATTAATAAGATTTGGACTTTTCAGCTTGGAAAAGAGGCTACTAAGGGGGTTAAGATAGAGGTCTATAAAATCATGACTGGTGTGGAGAAAGTAAATAAGGAAGTGTTATTTACTCCTCATAACACAAAAACTAAGAATCACCAAATTAAACAGGCAGCAGGTTTAAAACAAAAGGAAATATTTCTTCACACAATGCACAGTCAACCTGTGGAACTCTTTGTTAGAGGATGTTGTGAAGGCTAAGACTGTAACAGGGTTCAAAAAAGAACAAGATAAATTCATGGAGGACAGTTCCATCAATGGCTATTAGCCAGGATGGACAGGGATGGTGTCCCTAGCCTCTGTTTGCCATAAGCTGGGAATTGGCGACAGGATGGGTCACTTGATGATTACCTATTCTGTTCGTCCCCTCTGGGGCACCTGGCATTAGTCACTGTTGGAAGACATGATACTGGGCTAGATGGACCTTTGGTCTGACCCAGTATGGCGTTCTTATGTTCTTATATCCTACTTTCCTTCCAGCCTCTTTCTCCCCCCCCCCTCCGCCCCCCAGCCTTTCGGGAAATGTATTAATTGCCCACAGCTGGTCATGCCCCACTGCCCTGTACATACCTGCAGTAAAGGCCAACCGCAATGATCCTTTCTAAAGAGAATGGGCTAATTTTTTTGCTGGTGACCTAGAGATAGGGTATTTTACACCCCTCACAAAAGAGCAGAGTCATTTAAGGTGAAAAAGATGAGAAGCATAAATAGTAAGATGCTGCCAATGGAGTTAAGAGGGTTTACAGTTTCAGTCTCTACTTCCTGTTTGGTTTGTTAATGACTTAACTTCTTTTCATCAAGACAAATAAAGAACAGAAACAATAGAATATCTCAGAAAAGCTCATGCTGTGCCCATGAAAGTGAGGAGGTGAGACCAGCTCCCATGGGTGGGGGAGAAGACAGGAGACAGATAAACTCTCATCATGATGAGCTTCTGTGATGCTGGCCAGGCTGAGCAAATTATTTGTGACAAGCTCGGTGAAGGGCTTATCCACAGATCTTACATAGACCATTGTGAGGCTAAAAGAAAAGGAGTACTTGTGGCACCTTAGAGACTAACAAATTTATTAGAGCATAAGCTTTCGTGAGCTACAGCTCACTTCATCGGATGCATTTGGTGGAAAAAACAGAGGAGAGATTTATATACACACACACAGCAAACATGAAACAATGGGTTTATCATACACACTGTAAGGAGAGTGATCACTTAAGATAAGCCATCACCAGCAGCGGGGGGGGGGAGGGCGGGGGGGGGGGGAGGAGGAAAACCTTTCCTGGTGACAAGCAAGGTAGGCTAATTCCAGCAGTTAACAAGAATATCAGAGGAACAGTGGGGGGTGGGGTGGGGGGGAGAAATACCATGGGGAAATAGTTTTACTTTGTGTAATGACTCATCCATTCCCACTCTCTAT
This sequence comes from Dermochelys coriacea, assembly GCF_009764565.3. NCBI lineage: Eukaryota > Metazoa > Chordata > Testudines > Dermochelyidae > Dermochelys > Dermochelys coriacea. The sequence continues at coordinate 366,382 of NC_050069.1, read as the reverse complement.
TCAAGCCTAGGTTAATTGTATCCAGTTTGCAAATTAATTCCAATTCAGCAGTCTCTCGTTGGAGTCTGTTTTTGAAGCTTTTTTGTTGAAGGATAGCCACTCTTAGGTCTGTAATCGAGTGACCAGAGAGATTGAAGTGTTCTCCAACTGGTTTTTGAATGTTATAATTCTTGACGTCTGATTTGTGTCCATTCATTCTTTTACGTAGAGACTGTCCAGTTTGGCCAACGTACATGGCAAAGGGGCATTGCTGGCACATGATGGCATACATCACATTGGTAGATGCGCAGGTGAAGGAGCCTCTGATAGTGTGGCTGATGTGATTAGGCCCTATGATGGTGTCCCCTGAATAGATATGTGGACAGAGTTGGCAACGGGCTTTGTTGCAAGGATAGGTTCCTGGGTTAGTGGTTCTGTTGTGTGGTGTGTGGTTGCTGGTGAGTATTTGCTTCAGATTGGGGGGCTATCTGTAAGCAAGGACTGGCCTGTCTCCCAAGATCTGTGAGAGTGATGGGTCGTCCTTCAGGATAGGTTGTAGATCCTTGATGATGCGTTGGAGAGGTTTTAGTTGGGGGCTGAAGGTGATGGCTAGTGGCGTTCTGTTATTTTCTTTGTTGGGCCTGTCCTGTAGTAGGTGACTTCTGGGTACTCTTCTGGCTCTGTCAATCTGTTTCTTCACTTCAGCAGGTGGGTATTGTAGTTGTAGGAATGCATGATAGAGATCTTGTAGGTGTTTGGAATAGCGGTCAGTAGGTTTCCGATATAGGGTGGTGTTTATGTGACCATCGCTTATTAGCACCGTAGTGTCCAGGAAGTGGATCTCTTGTGTGGACTGGTCCAGGCTGAGGTTGATGGTGGGATGGAAATTGTTGAAATCATGGTGGAATTCCTCAAGGGCTTCTTTTCCATGGGTCCAGATGATGAAGATGTCATCAATGTAGCGCAAGTAGAGTAGGGGCATTAGGGGACGAGAGCTGAGGAAGCGTTGTTCTAAGTCAGCCATAAAAATGTTGGCATACTGTGGGGCCATGCGGGTACCCATCGCAGTGCCCCTGATTTGAAGGTATACATTGTCACCAAATGTGAAATAGTTATGGGTGAGGACAAAGTCACAAAGTTCAGCCACCAGGTTAGCCTTGACAGTATTGGGGATACTGTTCCTGACGGCTTGTAGTCCATCTTTGTGTGGAATGTTGGTGTAGAGGCTTCTACATCCATAGTGGCTAGGATGGTGTTTTTAGGAAGATCACCAATGGACTGTAGTTTCCTCAGGAAGTCAGTGGTGTCTCGAAGATAGCTGGGAGTGCTGGTAACCAAGGGCCTGGGGAGGAAGTCTACATAGCCAGACAATCCTGCTGTCAGGGTGCCAATGCCTGAGATGATGGGGCGTCCAGGATTTCCAGGTTTATGGATCTTGGGTAGCAGATAGAATACCCCAGGTCGGGGTTCTAGGGGTGTGTCTGTGCGGATTTGTTCTTGTGCTTTTTCAGGGAGTTTCTTGAGCAAATGCTGTAGTTTCTTTTGGTAACATTGTGAGGCTGAGATCCTGCTGTAGAGCTGTGTTGTGCCTGTGCAAGGCAGATGTTTATTAATTGGGTTTAACTGACCAATGGTCTTTCCAGGAATTGGCTGGTGTTTCCTTTGTCTATTTCTTCCTATTATGACTTGTAGAGGGAAGGGATGACCTCAGTGCTTTGGGTATGAGGGTCTCTCTCTCTTTTGCACTTTGGCAACTCTCATGTAGCACGTCATGCGAATAAAGTCCTGGATCAGAACCGGATGGTCAGCCTCAGTGACAGTGGTGGTGAGCTAGGGTGTGCCAGGTACTCAGAGAGCAGCTAGACTGCTTCACTCCTCAGCTGCTGGTGATGCGTCAGATGACAAGGTATAGAAAATGTTCTCAGCAACCCTGTGTGCTAGACTGCTGCTGTGTTCTGGGAATGGAGAACGCTAGAGAAGCCTAGAGTAGTGCAAAGCGGGGATACAAATGGGAGGCTGACATAATACTCCCCTCCATATACTTGCTCCAAGCAACCCATGTCCTGATGCAGTGCTGGGACCTGGCAGCAGTGCAAGGGAATTGGCGAGACCAAGGTACTGCTTCATGGGTCACAACTTAAAAACTTCCAGACCCATGAGATTTAGCTGCTAAACTGGTTCTTAGAGGTGAGGAAGGGACCCAGGTTCTGCTCCTCTTGAGAGGGTGGACATCCTCTAGCTGTTGGAGGTATCTCATTGATGGAGGAAGGTTTTATATAGACACAATATGTATTTTAAGAGCTATAGCAATTGCAGTTTCACTCATTTGAGGACTGTGTCCTACTGTCTCTGCTGCTGGGAAGAAGGAGGAAAGAGATGATGCTACAGAGTCTGTTAAGTTCTCCTCTGCCTGCCATAGCTGGTGTGATACATGAAGTGGTGGTGGTGGTGAGGGGGGGAGTAGCTCCCTTTGATGGACACCCAGCCAGCCAGTTAGCTGTAAAATCCCTCTTGGTCTGTTCTCTGCTTCCTTTACTTGTAAAGGGTTAACAAGCCCCCAGGTAAAAGAAAAGTAGTGGGCACCTGACCAAAAGAGCCAATGGAAAGGTAGAACTTTTTAAAATTGGGAAAGAAACTTTCCTTTTATCTATTGTTCTCTGGGCTGCAGGGACAATCTTTAAAAAAGGGAAGAAGGAGGATCCTGGGAACTACAGGCCGGTCAGCCTCACCTCAGTCCCTGGAAAAATCATGGAGCAGGTCCTCAAAGAATCAATCCTGAAGCACTTAGAGGAGAGGAAAGTGATCAGGAACAGTCAGCATGGATTCACCAAGGGAAGGTCATGCCTGACTAATCTAATCGCCTTTTATGATGAGATTACTGGTTCTGTGGATGAAGGGAAAGCAGTGGATGTATTGTTTCTTGACTTTAGCAAAGCTTTTGACACGGTCTCCCACAGCATTCTTGTCAGCAAGTTAAGGAAGTATGGGCTGGATGAATGCACTATAAGGTGGGTAGAAAGCTGGCTAGATTGTCGGGCTCAACGGGTAGTGATCAATGGCTCCATGTCTAGTTGGCAGCCGGTGTCAAGTGGAGTGCCCCAGGGGTCGGTCCTGGGGCCCGTTTTGTTCAATATCTTCATAAATGATCTGGAGGATGGTGTGGATTGCACTCTCAGCAAATTTGCGGATGATACTAAACTGGGAGGAGTGGTAGATACGCTGGAGGGGAGGGATAGGATACAGAAGGACCTAGACAAATTGGAAGATTGGGCCAAAAGAAATCTAATGAGGTTCAATAAGGATAAGTGCAGGGTCCTGCACTTAGGATGGAAGAATCCAATGCACCGCTACAGACTAGGGACCGAATGGCTCGGCAGCAGTTCTGCGGAAAAGGACCTAGGGGTGACAGTGGACGAGAAGCTGGATATGAGTCAGCAGTGTGCCCTTGTTGCCAAGAAGGCCAATGGCATTTTGGGATGTATAAGTAGGGGCATAGCGAGCAGATCGAGGGACGTGATCGTTCCCCTCTATTCGACACTGGTGAGGCCTCATCTGGAGTACTGTGTCCAGTTTTGGGCCCCACACTACAAGAAGGATGTGGATAAATTGGAAAGAGTACAGCGAAGGGCAACAAAAATGATTAGGGGTCTAGAGCACATGACTTATGAGGAGAGGCTGAGGGAGCTGGGATTGTTTAGTCTGCAGAAGAGAAGAATGAGGGGGGATTTGATAGCTGCTTTCAACTACCTGAAAGGGGGTTTCAAAGAGGATGGCTCTAGACTGTTCTCAATGGTAGCAGATGACAGAACGAGGAGTAATGGTCTCAAGTTGCAATGGGGGAGGTTTAGATTGGATATTAGGAAAAACTTTTTCACTAAGAGGGTGGTGAAACACTGGAATGCGTTACCTAGGGAGGTGGTAGAATCTCCTTCCTTAGAGGTTTTTAAGGTCAGGCTTGACAAAGCCCTGGCTAGGATGATTTAACTGGGACTTGGTCCTGCTTTGAGCAGGGGGTTGGACTAGATGACCTTCTGGGGTCCCTTCCAACCCTGATATTCTATGATTCTATGATTCTATGACAAGGAGCAGCAATGCTATAAGCAGAAATGCTGTGTAAGGTTTGAACCAAGTATGAAAAAGTATCTTCCATACCTAGATGAAATTATTTGGTTAGGGAATGTTTAGCTAGATGCGATCAGGTTTATCTTTATTTGGATTATGGATCTCCTCTGTGCTAACCCCAGATGCTTTTGTTTGCTTGTAACCTTTAAAATGAACCCTCAAGAAAGCTATTTTGGATGCTTAATTTTTGTAATTGTTTCTTTTAAGATCTAGCAAAAAGCCTATATTCCAGATGTAATTTTTTCCTTCTTGTTTTTAAATAAAATTTACCTTTTTTAAGAACAGGATTGGATTTTTGGTGTTCTAAGAGGTTTGTGCATGTTGTTTGATTAGCTGGTAGCCACAGCTAATTTCCTTTGTTTTCTTTCTCAGCTCTTCCCCAGAGCAGGGGTGAAAGGGCTTGAGGGTACCCCCCAGGGAGGAATTCCCAAGTGCTCCTTCCTGGGTTCAAAGGGGTTTTTTTGCATTTGCGTGGTGGCAGCATTTACCAAGCCAAGGTCAGAGAAAAGCTGTAACCTTTGGAGTGTAATACAAGCGTGGAGTGGCAAGTATTAATTTTTAAAATCCTTGCAGGCCCCCATTTCCTGGACTCAAAGTGACACAGTAGGGATTCAGCCTTGACAGCTGGTTTTTCCAGTCCCAGGGGAAAGGTCTTTCCCTTTGTGCAGCTGAGGAAGGAGAAGAGAAAATTTCTTGTTGTATTTTACAGAAAAGATCAATCAAATACAAGAACCAGAGTAGGTAGAAAACTCTAATCCAGACCAACAGTGTTACCCTCCCCACCATCCCTCACACAATTTCATCCCTTGACACCACCTGAAGCATAGCAATCCCTGAGAAATATTTGAGTCACCACTTGTGAGGCATGCTTCAAATGTATACTAGCAAAGCTATATCGGTGAAGGTTGTGCCCTGAGCGTGTGTGAGGAGTCTCCCCTACATAGCTTTGATTCCGGAGGACATTAGGAAGAGGGGAAGCTACAGCTAAGTCCCGTTTTATCCTCTTTCCCCACCCCCCCAGTCCCTGGTTTGGCTGCTTCTGCAGCTGCTCCTACTAACTGCAGTCTAGCTCATTTCTTCTTGTTTACCTCTTTCTTTCTTTCATCCCCTGTTGCATCCTGTCATTAATCTAGATTGAGAGCGATCTAGCTACAGACTGTGCCTCTTAGACTACTACACCATCTCCCTTCTCTTTTTCATCTCTCAACATATTGAATGTGGTGTTTACTGTCCCTTTCTGGAGTTCTTTTCCTCCAGTTCCATCCTAGAGCCTCTCCAATCCAGTTTTGCCTCTTGCACTCAACTAGATTCATAGATTCATAGATACTAAGGTCAGAAGGGACCATTCTGATCATCTAGTCTGACCTCCTGCACAGTGCAGGCCACAGAATCTCACCCACCCACTCCTATGAAAAACCTCACCCATGTCTGAGCTATTGAAGTCCTCAAATCATGGTTTAAAGACTTCAAGGAGCAGAGAAGCCTCCCTCAAGTCAACCATGCCCCATGCTACAGAGGAAGGCGAAAAACCTCCAGGGCCTCTCCAATCTGCCCTGGAGGAAAATTCCTTCCCGACCCAAAATATGGCAATCAGCTAAACCCTGAGCATATGGGCAAGATTCACCAGACAGATACTACCGAAAATTCTTTCCTGGGTAACTTAGATCCCATCCATCTAATATCCCATCTCAGGGGATTTGGCCTATTTACCCTGAATATTTAAAGATCAATTACTTACTAAAATCCATTATCCCATCATACCATCTCCTCCATAAACTTATTGAGTAGAATCTTAAAACCAGATAGATCTTTTGCCCCCACTGCTTCCCTTGGAAGGCTATTCCAAAACTTCACTCCTCTGATGGTTAAAAACCTTCGTCTGATTTCAAGTCTAAACTTCCTGATGGCCAGTTTATACCCATTTGTTCTTGTGTCCACATTGGTGCTGAGCTGAAATAATTCCTCTCCCTCTCCTGTATTTATCCCTCTGATATATTTATAGAGAGCAATCATATCTCCCCTCAACCTTCTTTTAGTTAGACTAAACAAGCCAAGCTCCTTAAGTCTCCTTTCATAAGCCAAGTTTTCCATTCCTCGGATCATCCTAGTAGCCCTTCTCTGTACCTGCTCCAGCTTGAATTCATCCTTTTTAAACATGGGAGACCAAAACTGCACACAGTATTCTAGGTGAGGTCTCACCAGTGCCTTGTATAACGGTACTAAAACCTCCTTATCCCTACTGGAAATGCCTCTCCTGATGCATCCCAAAACCACTCTCACCAAAGTCTCTAATGATCTCTTCTTAGCCAAATCTCAGAACCAGTACTCTATCCTTTTATAGATTCTGAAGCCAGAAGGGGCCACTTTGATCGTCTCACTTAGCCCTGGTCTACATTACGAGTTTAGGTCGAATTTAGCAGCATTAGATTGATTTAACCGGGCACCCATCTACATGACGAAGCCATTTTTGTCAACTTAAAGGGCTCTTAAAATCAATTTCTGTACTCCTCCCTGACGAGGGGATTAGCACTGAAATGGACATCACCGGGTCGAATTTGGGGTAGGGTGGACGCAATTCAACGGTATTGGCCTCCGGGAGCTATCCCAGAGTGCTCCATTGTGACCACTCTGGACAGCACTTGCAACTCAGATGCACTAGCCAGGTACATAGGAAAAGCACCGGGAACTTTTGCATTTCATTTCCTGTTTGGCCAGAGTGGTGAGCTCATCAGCACAGGTGACCATACAGTCCCAGAATCGCAAAAGAGCTCCAGCACGGACCGAACGGGAGGTATTGGATCTTATCGCTGTATGGGGAGACGAATCTGTGCTATCAGAACTCCGTTCCAAAAGATAAAATGCCAATATATTTGAAAAAATCTCCAAGGGCATGATGTACAGAGGCTATAACAGGGACCTGCAGCAGTGCCGCGTGAAAATTAAGGAGCTCAGGCAACCTACCAAAAAAACAAAAAGGCAAATGGCCATTCCGGGTCAGAGCCCCCCCCCCCAGACATGCCACTTCTATGATGAGCTGCATGCAATTCTAGGGGGTGCCCCTACCACTACCCCAGCCCTGTCTGTGGACACCTGCAAGTGGGGAGTCTCATGCAACAGGGATGAAGATTTTGGGGACGAGAAAGATGATGAGGAGGAGGAGGATAGCGGACAACAGGCAAGTGGAGAAACTGTTCTCCCCAACAGCCAGGAACTGTTTATCACCCTGGAGCCAATACCCTCCCAACCCTCCCAAGGTGGGCTCCAGGACCATGAAGCCAGAGGAGGCACCTTTAGTGAGTGTACCTTTGTAAATATAATACATGATTTAAAAGCAAGCATGTTTAATGATTAATTTGCCCTGAAGAGTTGGGATGCGTTCGCGGTCAGTACAGCTACTGGAAAAGTCTTAACGTGTCTGGGGATGGAGTGGAAATCCTCCAGGGACATTATTAAGGGGACATTCAGAGATGACCATTCCTGCTGGGCTGTTTGCCTCTTGCTGAAAATAAATCATCCACACTTTTAGCCACGCGGTGGGGAGGGGGGCGACCTTTCACACTGAGCTGTTCGCATTTGGCTGGCAGGGATCTTCCCTGATACTAGTCACACGATGGGAGGAGGAGTGAAGCGATCATCCCAGAGAATTGGGTCGGGGGGTTAGTTGGGTTTGTGCTGAACATTAACCTGAAAACCGCAGCCCTTCCTTTTAAATGGCCAATCCAACGGGTGCTTGGTATGGGAAAGGAGGGCGCTGCTGTTTGAAACCATTCCCACGTTATGAAGACTGAAGAAGCCGAAAGACTATGGCTTACCATGGCTGCCTGCAAGCCAAATTCTGTTGCCCAGCCCTGTGTGTGTGATCTCTCACACCAAACCGGCAGGCTTTCAATATAAGAGGCAAAAGCTTGTACAGAAAACACATGTACTATGTAATGTTAACAGCTTGGTTCACTGTGAAAGAGTCTACCCATTGTTCTCTAAAATGTGTCTTTTTAAATACTACTTTCCCTTTTTTTCCTCCCGCAGCTGCAAATGTTTCAATGCTCCCACTATCATCTCCATCCCAGAGGCTAGTGCAGATAAGAAGACAAAAAAATGCACTTGTGATTAAATGTTCTGAGCTCATGCAATCCTCCTGCACTGAAAGAGCTCAGCAGAATGTGTGGAGGCAAACAATGGCAGAGTCCAGGAAAGCAGAAAATGAACGCAAGGACAGGAGGGACAAGCAAGATGAGAGGTTGCAGGAGCAAGAGGAGAGGTGGTGGCAACGTGATGAGAGGAGGCAGGATGCAATGCTGAGGCTACTGGGGGATCAAACTGATATGCTCCAGCATCTGGTGGAGCTGCAGGAAAGGCAACAGGAGCACAGATCGCTGCTGCAGCCCTTGTGTAACCACCCACCCTCCTCCCCTAGTTCCATAGCCTCCTCACCCAAACACCCAAGACTGCAGGGGAGGGGGCTCCAGGAACCCAGCCACTCCACCCCAGATGACTGCCCAAGCAACAGAAGGCTGGCATTCAATAAGTTTTGAAGTGCAGTGTGGCCTTGTCTTTCCCTTCTCCACCATCCCATCCAATGCTTCCCTCCTTCCCCACCCCTCCCAGGCTACCTTGGCAGTTATTCCCCTATTTGTGTAATGAATTAATAAAGAATGCATGATTTTGAAACAACAATGACTTTATTGCCTCTGCAAGCAGTGATCGAAGGGGGGAGGGCAGTTGGCTTACAGGGAAGTAGAGTGAACCAAGGCGGTGGGTTTTCATCAAGGAGAAACAAACAGAACTGTCACACCGTAGCCTGGCCAGTCATGAAACTGGTTTTCAAAGCTTCTCTGATGCGCAGCATGCCCTGCTGTGCTCTTCTAATCGCCCTGGTGTCTGGCTGTGCATAATCAGGGGCCAGGCAATTTGCTTCAACCTCCCACCCTGCCATAAATGTCTTCCCCCTTACTCTCACAGATATTGTGGAGCACACTTCAAGCAGCAATAACAATGGAAATATTGGTTTCGCTGAGGTTTAACCAAGTCAGTAAACTGTGCCAGCACACTTTTAAATGTCCAAATGCACATTCTACCACCATTCTGCACTTGCTCAGCCTATAGTTGAACAGCTCCTGATTACTGTCAAGGGTGCCTGTGTATGGCTTCATGACCCAAGGCATTAAGGGGTAGACTGGGTCCCCAAGGATAACTGTAGGCATTTCAACATCCCCAATAGTTATTTTCTGGTCTGGGAAGTAAGTCCCTTCCTGCAGCTGTTCAAACAGACCAGAGTTCCTGAAGATGCGAGGATCATGTACCTTTCCCAGCCATCCCACGTTGATGTGGGTGAAACTTCCCTTGTGATCCACCAGTGCTTGCAGCACCATTGAAAAGTACCCCTTTCAGTTTATATACTGGCTGCCAAGGTGGTCCGGTCCCAAGATAGGGATATGGGTTCTGTCTATGGCCCCAACACAGTTAGGGAATCCCATTGCAGCAAAGCCAACCACTATGACCTGCACATTTCCCAGAGTCACTACCCTTGATAGCAGCAGCTCAGTGATTGCATTGCTTACTTGGATCACAGCAGCCCTCACAGTAGATTTGTCCACTCTAAATTGATTCCTGACTGATGGGTAGCTGTCTGGCGTTGCAATCTTCCAAAGGGCTATCGCCACTTGCTTGTGAACTGTGAGGGCTGCTCTCATCTTGGTATTCTTGCACTTCAGGGCAGGGGAAAGCAAGTCACAAAGTTCCATGAAAGTACACTTACGCATGTGAAAGTTTCTCAGCCACTGGAAATCATCCCAGACCTGCAACACTATGCGGTCCCACCAGTCTGTGCTTGTTTCCCAGGCCCAGAATTGGCATTCCATGGCATGAGTCTGCCCCATTGCCACCAGGATGTCCAAATTGTCAGGGCCCGTACTTTGAGAGAAGTCTGTATCCATGTCCTCATCACTCTCGTCACCGCGCTGCCATCTCCTCCTTGCCAACTTTTGCAGGTTCTGGTTCTGCACATACTGCAGGATAATGCGTGAGGTGTTTACAATGCTCATAACCGCCGCAGTGATCTGAGTGGACTCCATGCTTGCTGTGGTATGATGTCTGCAGGAGAGCAGAATTGCAGCGGAAGTGGTGGCTGACGACAGATGCCACGAGAATAGATATTTATAGAGAACGACGAGAGGACCTGCGAGGTGGATTCATGAGAGCAGAGTTGCAGTGGAAGCAGTGGAGGATGACGGTTAACACTGCGCACATTTCCCAAGGAAGAACACATGTACCCGGAGCCCATGACAGACAACATGGAGAAATTCGCTATTGAAACAATAATAGCAGAGCAGAGTTGCAGAGGAAGTGGTGCGTGATGATGGTTAGAGTCCTACTGCACCATCTGCTGAAAGCAGTATGGCGTCCACACGGAAAAAAGGCGCAAAACGATTGTCTGCCGTTGCTTTCATGGAGGGAGGAGTGACTGACGACATGTACCCCAAACCACCCGTGACAATGTTTTTGTCCCATCAGGCATTGGGAGCTGAACCCAGAATTCTAATGGGCAGCGGAGATTGCGGGAACTGTGGGATAGCTACCCACAATGCACAACTCCATAAGTCGATGCTAGCCACAGTAGTGAGGATGCACTCTGCCTTAATGCACTTTGTGTGGACATATGCAATTGTCATAAATATAAAGGGAAGGGTAAACACCTTTAAATCCCTCCTGGCCAGAGGAAAAACCCTTTCACCTGTAAAGGGTTAAGAAGCTAAGATAACCTCGCTGGCACCTGACCAAAATGGCCAATGAGGAGATAAGATACTTTCAAAGCTGAAGTGGGGGGAAACAAAGGGTTCTCTCTGTCTGTGTGATGCTTTTGCTGGGACCAGAGCAGGAATGCAGGTCAGAATTCCTGTAAAGAGTCAGTAAGCAATCTAGTTAGATATGCGTTAGATTCTGTTTTGTTTAAAGGGCTGATAAAATAAGTTGTGCTGAATGGAATGTATATTCCTTTTTTTGTGTCCTTTTGTAACTTAAGGTTTTGCCTAGAGGGATTCTCTATGTTTTGAATCTGATTACCCTGTAAGGTATTTACCATCCTGATTTTACAGAGGTGATTCTTTTACTTTTTCTTTAATTAAAATTCTCTTTTAAGAACCTGATTGCTTTTTCATTGTTCTTAAGATCCAAGGGTTTGGGTCTGTGTTCACCTATGCAAATTGGTGAGGATTTTTATCAAGCCTTCCCCAGGAAAGGGGGTGTAGTGCTTGGGGGGATATTTTTTGGGGGAGACATTTCCAAGTGGGCACTTCCTTTCTGTTCTTTGTGTAACACTTTGGTGGTGGCAGCGTTTAACCTAAGCTGGTAAGAATAAGCTTAGGGGGTCTTTCATGCAGGTCCCCTCATCTGTACCCTAGATTTCAGAGTGGGCAAGGAATCTTGACAGCAATCGACTGTACAAAATCGATTTCTAAAAATCAACTTCTATAATATCGACCTAATTTCGTAGTGTAGACATACCATCACAGTGAGTGCCAGATTATTGCATTGTACATTCACATACAAGCTTGCTGTGTGCTAAGTCTCTGAGTAGACAAGCCCCAAGAGTTGTGATGGATTCTCCATCGCTGGCAATTTTAAAACAAGATTAAACATTTTTCTAAAAGATGTGCTCTAGTTCCAACAGGAATTAATTCAGGGAAGTCCTATGGTCTATGTTATATATGAAGTCAGACTGGATGATCACCATGGTTCCTTCTGGCCTTATAATTTACAAATCCATCTACAACATAGCTAAACCTTTCATCCTGGCTCTCATCATCTTTTTCCTCTGGCCTTGATAAAGGCCATCTCACCCCGCTCATATCCATTCAGAACGTTGCTGCAAAAATCATTTTTCTAGCCTGTTGCTCTGAGCATGTCACCCCTCTCTTTGCAGCCCCCTCCACTGGCTCCCCCATCTCTATTGTATCAGATATCATCTACTTGTCTTCAGTTGCAAGGCTCTGCCTGGCCTATCCTCACACTCCCTATCATCCTTCAATTCATATCAAAAGGTTGAGTCATGCCTCTGATCAGCCCAAGATGCCAGCTCTGTCACCTGCTTGTTAAAGTTTCAAGTAAGCATCTTTGTGCTTTCTCTGATGTGAAACACTCCCTATAAACATTCACAAAGCCAATTCATTGTCCTTCAAATCCCTCCTTAAAACTCTACTTCGCCTACAAAAAATTTAACAACAGTTAGGCTACTGGTGGGCTAAGTCTCACTGTTTCCTTGTACTCTCCCATTTGTTAGTATCCTTCATTGTCTTATTCTTAGATTCATAGGCGCTGACTCCATGGCCCAGGGCCCGTGCTCCAGGGCCCAAGCACCAACGGAAAAATAAGTAGGGGGTGCTCAGCACTCACCAGCCACACTGTTCGGCAGGACCCTGGGGCTGGACATCAATCAGCTGTTCGGTGAGGCCTCAGAGCTGGCAACCGATCATCTATTGGGCAGGGGCTGCTGATCAGCTGTTTGATGGCTGGTGGGAGGTACTCAGGGGAGGATGGAGAGGAGCCAGTGGTGGAAACAGGAAGGGCCTCAGGGGAGGGGGATGAGAGAAGTGAGCGAAGGGCAGGGGGACCTTGGGGGAGATGGGGCAGGAAGAGACAGAGAAAGAGTGGGGCCTCAGGGGAAGGGGCGGAGCCTTAGGGCAGAGCCAGGATTGTGCATCCACCAGGAAAAATAAAAGTCAGCGTTATGCTTAGATTATACTCTTTGGAACCATGACTGTCTTTTTCTGTGTTTGTACAGCACTTAGTACAATGGGGTCCTGTCCCATAACTGGCGCTCCTAGGCATTTTGATAATACAAATAGTAAATAATAACAATGACATCATATGTTTGAACAGTGCCTAGCACAATGGGGTCCTAATCATGACACTATTCATAAATAATAATTAACTAGATGCATTCCTGGGCTAATCCAATATGGTAATTCCTGTGTACATGGAAAATTTGTACAAACAGATCAGCTGGTTCAGATGATATTCATCATAAACTATTAACAGAATTAAATTTACTGACTACTAGTTATTTTTGAAAAGCCATGGACACTAGGCGAGTTACCAGAGAAAACTAGTTGTAGCATCCATTTTCAAAAAAGGAAAGGAGGAATGCACCAACCCAAATGACTAGCCTTCCCTACTTGGTAAAATAATTGAACAAATATGAAGTCGAAACAAAAATCACTGACCACTGCGGGGGAAACAAAACTATGAACACTAAAGAGCAGGAGTGATTTTATGGATAAGAGGTCTTGCTGAACCAACTCCGTAGAATCAGACTAGCATCCAAGGGGCTCAATGCAGGTGGATTTTATTAACATATTAGACAGGGTGACTCATGAAAGTTTAGCTTTCCAATATGTCTGGTTATCACTCAGCATGTGGATTGATTACTTTCTGAGGACCATAAGCAAAGAGTAACAATAAAGGGCAACATATAGAGTGGCAGAGGGTAGGGGCCTGAAAGGCATCCTGTGGGGTTACACAGGTCGAGGTTAGAAACAGTGTGGTATAACCACCCCATTAATGACCAGGATGAGGGATTAAACAGGTTAATGAGATTCTCGCGTGATAATAAATTGAGAGGCGCCACAAATCCAAGTCAGGACACAGAAATGATCCAAATGCATCCCTGAAGAGTTGGAGACCTGGGCAGGGATGGCACAGTAAGACTCACCATGGATATATGCAGCTAATACATCTGGGGAAGGTGAACCCAGATCAGGGGCCAGATCATAAACTGCTTACATTAATTATAGGCAAAGAGATTCATGGATTCAAAGGCCAGAAGGGACAATCTAGTCTGACTTCCTATATAACACAGGCCACAGAACTTCCCCAAAACCATCCAATCTTGATTTCAAAATTGTCAGGATGGAGAATCCACCATGTCCCTTGGTAAATTGTTCCAATGGTTAATTACACTCACTATTTAAAATGTACACTTTACTTCCTGTCTGAATTTGTCTAGCTTCAACTTCCAGCTACTGGATTGTCCTATACTTTTTTCTGCTAGATTGAAGAGCCCATTATTAAATACTTGTTCCCCGTATAGATATTTATAGACTAATCAAGTCACCCTTAACATTTTCTCTGTGTTAAACTAAATAAATTTAGCTCTTTGAGTCTATCGTTATAAGGCATATTTTCTAAGCCTTTAATCATTCTAATGGCTTTTCTCTGAACCCTCTCCAATTTATCAACGTCCTTCTTGAATGTGGGCACAAGAACTGGACACAGTGTTCCAGCAGCAATTGTACCAGTGCCAAATACAGAGGTAAAATAACCTCTCTGCTCCGACAGAGATTTCCCTGTTTATGCATCCCAGGATCACATTAGTTCTTTGGCCACAGTGTCACACTGGGGCTCATGTTCAGCTGATTATCCACCATTCTCCCCCATTCAATCTTTTTCAGAGTCACTGCTTCCCAGGATAGAGTCCCCCATCCTGATAGTATGGCCTGCGTTATTTGTTACTAGATGTGTATGTTTACATTTAACCATATTCAAATGCTTATTGTTTGTGCCCAGTTTACCAAGAATTCAGATTGCTCTGAATCAGCCACCTGTCCTCTCCATAATTTACCACTTCCCCTATTTTTGATGTCATCTGCAAACGTTATCAATAATGATTTTTTGTTTTCTACCAGGTCATTGATAAAAATGTTTAACAGCCTATGGCCAAGAACCGATTCCTGCAGACCATGCTGGAAATATACCCATTCAATGACAATTTCCTGATTACAATTAAATTTTGAGACCTATCAGTTAGCTTGTTTTTAATACATTGTCATAAACATACACCTAAGGAATACAACACATTTCAGGAGCTTCTAACAAAGCGGCTGATGCACTCTCCCATGAAAGGTTTCAGAGTAGCAGCTGTGTTAGTCTGTATTCGCAAAAAGAAAAGGAGTACTTGTGGCACCTTAGAGACTAACAAATTCAGACTGAATGGATCCAATGAAGTGAGCTGTAGCTCACGAAAGCTTATGCTCAAATAAATTTGTTAGTCTCTAAGGTGCCACAAGTACTTCTTTTCTTTCTCCCATGAAAGTTTCCCAGAATCAAGTGGTTAAAATCATCCTTGAAATGTGGGAAATATTGTTAGTTTTTATATAATCAGTAGAATACCTAGAGGTGCATGTGTCTTATTAACTCTGTTTTCTCCTAGAGCTTCAGCCAATGTGGAACAGACTGTCTAGCACCGTCTGTGATTTGGAGGGCATGTCATAAACATATAGCTAAGGGTAGCATAAAATCCCTCCTGAGCAGCTGTACTGTATCTTTACCTGTAAGGGGTTAAGAAGCTCAAATAACCTGGTTGGCACCTGACCAAAAGGACCAATAAGGAAAGAAGATACTTTCAAATCGGGGGGATGGGGGATGGGGAGGAGGTTTTGTTTGTGCTCTCTTTGTTTGTTCCTTCTCTGGATGGAGAGAGAGACCAGGCAGGTAAAACATCTCTTGGAAAGCATACCTGAAATGATCTATCTAAGATTACAAAAATTGTAAGTAAGGGCAAGGAAATGCATTAGATTCTCTTTTGTTTTAGCTTGTGAATTTTCCCTATGCTAAGAAGTAATTTCATTCCTGTTTTGTAACTGGGAAGCAGAGTCAGAGGGGAATCCTCTGTGTTTTAAATCTTTTTATTTACCCTGTAAAGTTACCTTCCATCCTGATTTTGCAGGTGTGATTCTCTTCCTTTTTTATAAATAAAATGCTTCTTTTAATAACCTGATTGATTTTCAGTGTCCTAAAAACCAAGGGGTTTGGTCTGTGCTCTCATTGTAACCAATTGGTTAGTATATTATTCTCAAGCCTCCCCAGGAAATGGGGTGAAGGGGTTTGGGGGAATATTTTGGGGCAACAGGAACTCCAAGTGACCCTTTTCCTGAATTTTCATCTAAATCACTTGGTGGTGGCAGCAATACTGTCCAAAGACAAGGAAAGGATTTGTGCCTTGGGGAAGATTTTAACCTAAGCTGGTAGAAATAAGCTTAGGGGGTCTTTCGTGCGGGTCTCCACATCTGTACCCCAGAGTTCAGAGTGGGGAGGGAACCCTGACATACATGTAATGTGTGCCATGTTAATTTTATATAATTCTAGTTTTCTAATCAAAATAGGGTGCAGTATCAAGTCAATTACCTTACCAAAGTCTAAGTATATTACATCAACATTACTTTTATCAACCAAACTTGTAATCTGATCAAAAAAAGATATCAAGTTAGTTTGATGGTCCATTTTCCATAAACCCATGTATCAGCTGCTTCGTTTTCTTGCCATGGATCAAGGTCTTTAATTAATCCGGTCATTCCGTTTGCTTTTTTTTTTAAATGGCTCACTAGCTTTCATAGAATCATAGAATCATAGAATATCAGGGTTGGAAGGGACCCCAGAAGGTCATCTAGTCCAACCCCCTGCTCAAAGCAGGACCAAGTCCCAGTTAAATCATCCTAGCCAGGGCTTTGTCAAGCCTGACCTTAAAAACCTCTAAGGAAGGAGATTCTACCACCTCCCTAGGTAACGCATTCCAGTGTTTCACCACCCTCTTAGTGAAAAAGTTTTTCCTAATATCCAATCTAAACCTCCCCCATTGCAACTTGAGACCATTACTCCTCGTTCTGTCATCTGCTACCATTGAGAACAGTCTAGAGCCATCCTCTTTGAAACCCCCTTTCAGGTAGTTGAAAGCAGCTATCAAATCCCCCCTCATTCTTCTCTTCTGCAGACTAAACAATCCCAGCTCCCTCAGCCTCTCCTCATAAGTCATGTGCTCTAGACCCCTAATCATTTTTGTTGCCCTTCGCTGTACTCTTTCCAATTTATCCACATCCTTCTTGTAGTGTGGGGCCCAAAACTGGACACAGTACTCCAGATGAGGCCTCACCAGTGTCGAATAGAGGGGAACGATCACGTCCCTCGATCTGCTCGCTATGCCCCTACTTATACATCCCAAAATGCCATTGGCCTTCTTGGCAACAAGGGCACACTGCTGACTCATATCCAGCTTCTCGTCCACTGTCACCCCTAGGTCCTTTTCCGCAGAACTGCTGCCGAGCCATTCGGTCCCTAGTCTGTAGCGGTGCATTGGATTCTTCCATCCTAAGTGCAGGACCCTGCACTTATCCTTATTGAACCTCATTAGATTTCTTTTGGCCCAATCCTCCAATTTGTCTAGGTCCTTCTGTATCCTATCCCTCCCCTCCAGCGTATCTACCACTCCTCCCAGTTTAGTATCATCCGCAAATTTGCTGAGAGTGCAATCCACACCATCCTCCAGATCATTTATGAAGATATTGAACAAAACGGGCCCCAGGACCGACCCCTGGGGCACTCCACTTGACACCGGCTGCCAACTAGACATGGAGCCATTGATCACTACCCGTTGAGCCCGACAATCTAGCCAGCTTTCTACCCACCTTATAGTGCATTCATCCGGCCCATACTTCCTTAACTTGCTGACAAGAATGCTGTGGGAGACCGTGTCAAAAGCTTTGCTAAAGTCAAGAAACAATACATCCACTGCTTTCCCTTCATCCACAGAACCAGTAATCTCATCATAAAAGGCGATTAGATTAGTCAGGCATGACCTTCCCTTGGTGAATCCATGCTGACTGTTCCTGATCACTTTCCTCTCCTCTAAGTGCTTCAGGATTGATTCTTTGAGGACCTGCTCCATGATTTTTCCAGGGACTGAGGTGAGGCTGACTGGCCTGTAGTTCCCAGGATCCTCCTTCTTCCCTTTTTTAAAGATGGGCACTACATTAGCCTTTTTCCAGTCATCCGGGACTTCCCCCGTTCGCCACGAGTTTTCAAAGATAATGGCCAAGGGCTCTGCAATCACAGCCGCCAATTCCTTCAGCACTCTCGGATGCAATTCGTCTGGCCCCATGGACTTGTGCACGTCCAGCTTTTCTAAATAGTCCCTAACCACCTCTATCTCTACAGAGGGCTGGCCATCTCTTCCCCATTTTGTGATGCCCAGCACAGCAGTCTGGGAGCTGACCTTGTTAGTGAAAACAGAGGCAAAAAAAGCATTGAGTACATTAGCTTTTTCCACATCCTCTGTCACTAGCTTGCCTCCCTCATTCAGTAAGGGGCCCACACTTTCCTTGGCTTTCTTCTTGTTGCCAACATACCTGAAGAAACCCTTCTTGTTACTCTTGACATCTCTTGCTAGCTGCAGCTCCAGGTGCGATTTGGCCCTCCTGATATCTTTCCTACATGCCCGAGCAATATTTTTATACTCTTCCCTGGTCATATGTCCAACCTTCCACTTCTTGTAAGCTTCTTTTTTATGTTTAAGATCCGCTAGGATTTCACCATTAAGCCAAGCTGGTCACCTGCCATATTTACTATTCTTTCGACTCATCGGGATGGTTTGTCCCTGTAACCTCAACAGGGATTCCTTGAAATACAGCCAGCTCTCCTGGACTCCCTTCCCTTTCATGTTAGTCCCCCAGGGGATCCTGGCCATCTGTTCCCTGAGGGAGTCAAAGTCTGCTTTCCTGAAGTCCAGGGTCCGTATCCTGCTGCTTACCTTTCTTCCCTGCGTCAGGATCCTGAACTCAACCAACTCATGGTCACTGCCTCCCAGATTCCCATCCACTTTTGCTTCCCCCACTAATTCTACCCGTCTTTCTTCCAGTCTTCTGGAACTTCCCCAGTGCTCCACAACTTATTGAAAATCATTATTAGGGTCCAGTGAGCTCCCCACCAAACTTTATTAAATCTCTTGGATTCAAGTTATCTGGACCTGCTGATTTTAAAATGTCTGACTTTAATAGCTTTAGTTTAACATCCTCCAGATATACTGGAATGGAAAAGTGTTACCATCATCATATGGTGAGACTGTCTAATCTGTTTCTTCCCCCAAAACAGAACAGAAATATTTATTGAACACGTTTGCCTTTTCTGCATTGATAATTCTACCATTTCCATCTAGTAATGGACCAATACCTTTATTTTTGTTCCCAATAGATGTAAGCAGGGTCTGAATGAATGCTTCCCTCACAGCATGAGAGTGAAAGACTCTGGGTGTGGCTATGTAAATACAGTTTGCTTCTGCTTTGCTTAGATGTTCAGCAGATGGAGCTGTATTTTGCTCATTGTAATCAACTTGGCTGGTATTGGGTCACAAATCACGTTAGTACTGAATGCAGGGATAGTGAAATGGTGTTATCAATGTTGTAATTATTGTGGGAATGCAGGGAAGCAGGACTGTACTTATCCTGTTCCAATTGGGCGGTGGGGAGGGGGGATCACCGTTAGCAGAGAGGACCTCATGGAGCCAAGGGTTCGACTGCCAAAACCTTGTGAAAGTAAGAGGGATGGGGACAGGATTCCTGGTCAGGAGGCTGTATTTCCTTCTCCCCCCCCCCCCGGATCCTCTCTAGACTGGTTTAACCTGTTCTTCCCACAACCTTAATTCACCCCCTATATACATATGCATTCTGATAAAGTCTTTAATGATCTGATCACATATTATCTGAAATGGGCCACTCTCATTACCACTACAAAAGTGATTTTTCCTCACTTGTTATCCTACTGTTAATTGAATTGTATAGTTAAACTGACCTCCCACTTGGTAAGGCAACTCCCATCTTTTCATGTGCTGTGTATTTATATCTGCTACTGTATTTTGCACTCCATGCATCTGATGAAGTGGTTTCTAGCCCACAAAAGCTTATGCCCAGATAAATTTGTTAGTCTCTAAGGTGCGTTGTTTTTACTAATACAAACTAACACAGCTACCACTCTGAAACCTATTTTCCCATAAGAGCCCTGTCTCAATCCGTGCATAGGATAGATGGTGCTCTGGGAGTGAATTGGAGTTGTGTAGTGAAGGAGGCTGTTGTCTGCTGGACCCTTGCCTCATTTGTTGCAGAAGCTGGAAGATGTGTAGTGAACAAGGCAGGAGTTTGCAGGAAAAGAAGAGGGTTGTATGACTAATGCAACTGAATGACACCTGGAAAACTGGATTCTGTCCCTGTCACTTACATACATTCCTGTGTGATGGTGGACAAGTCATTTAAACCAAACTTTTCACAAGTGGCTACTAATTGTATGTTCCTCATTTTTTGGGCACAGCAACTTAAATAAATATTACATATTTTTGGGGCTATAGGGCAAGAATCACTATATAGCCCAGTGGTTAGGGCACTTATGTAGGAAGCAGGAGACCCAGGTTCCAGTCCCCATATACCAAGTAATAATTATTTATACACAGTGGAGAAGCTTCAACAGAAGAGATTTCTGCTCCAGAGTACTCACTAACCCTGTGATTAGGACACTTTCCTGAGAGGTGGGAAACTCAAGTCCCTGCTTCACATGAGGCAGAGGGGGTGGGTTTGAACCTGAGGTCTCCTACAACCTGGATGAGTGCTCTGATAAGTGGATTAAAAGTTATGGGGGTTGGGGAAGGACACCTCTATCTTTCACAAAAGCACACTAATCTGGTTTAGGAACCTAGCTTCAGGAGAGGGTTAACAATTCCAAGTTAAGGGAGGCACTTCCCTTTGGCCTGACTTTAGGTACCTAAGCCCCTTAGGTCACTGGTTTTCAAACTTTTTTTCTTGCGACCCAATTGAAGAAAATTCATAGAATCATAGAAGATTAGGGTTGGAAGAGACCTCAGGAGGTCATCTAGTCCAACCCCCTGCTCAAAGCAGGACCAATCCCCAACTAGATTAATAGATTCATAGATAGATTCATAGATACTAAGGTCAGAAGGGACCATTCTGATCATCTAGTCCGACCTCCTGCACAATGCAGGCCACAGAATCTCACCCACCTACTCCTATGAAAAACTTCACCTATGTCTGAGCTATTGAAGTCCTTAAATCATGGTTTAAAGACTTCAAGGAGCAGAGAAGCCTCCCTCAAGTCAACCATGCCCCATGCTACAGAGGAAGGTGAAAAACCTCCAAGGCCTCTCCAATCTGCCCTGGAGGAAAATTCCTTCCCGACCCCAAATATGGCAATCAGCTAAACCCTGAGCATATGGGCAAGATTCACCAGCCAACTAAATCATCCCAGCCAGGGCTTTGTCAAGCGAGGCCTTAAAAACCTCTGAGGATGGAGATTCCACAACCTCCCTAGGTAACCCAGTCCAGTGCTTCACCACCCTCCTAGTGAAATAGTGTTTCCTAATATCCAACCAAGACCTCCCCCACTGCAATTTGAAACCATTGCTCCTTGTTCTGTCATCTGCCACCACTGAGAACAGTTGAGCTCCATCCTCTTTGGAACCCCCTTTCAGGTAGTTGAAGGCTGCTATCAAATTCTCCTTCACTCTTCTCTTCTGCAGATAAACAAGCCCAGTTCCCTCAGCCTCTCCTCATAAGTCGTGTGCCCCAACCCCTAATCATTTTCATTGCCCTCCACTGGATTCTCTCCAATTTGTCCACATCCTTTCTGTAGTGGGGAGGCCCAAAACTGGATCCAATACTCCAGATGTGGCCTCACCAATGCTGAATAGAGGGGAATAATCACTTCCCTCAATCTGCTGACAATGCTCCTACTAATGCAGCCCAATATGCTGTTAGCCTTCTTGGCAACAAGGGCACACTGCTGACTCATATCCAGCTTCTCGTCCACTGTAATTCCCAGGTCCTTTTCTGCAGAACTGCTGCTTAGCCAGTCGGTCCCTATTCTGTAGCAGTGCATGCAATTCTTCCGTCCTAAGTGCAGGACTCTACACTTGTCCTTGTTGAACCTCATCAGATTTCTTTTGCCCCAATCCTCCAATTTGTCTAGATCACTCTGGACCCTATTCCTACCCTCCAGCTTATCTACCTTTCCCCCCAGTTTAGTGTCATCTGTGAACTTGCTGAGGGTGCAATCTATCCCATCATCCAGATCATTAATGAAGATGTTGAACAAAACTGGCCCCAGCATCGACCCCTCAGGCACTCGGCTTGGTGCCAACTAGACATCGAGCAGTTGATCACTACCCGTTGAGCCCGACAATCTAGCCAGCATAGTCCATTCATCCAATCCATACTTTTTAAACTTGCTGGCAAGAATATTGTGGGAGACTGTATCAAAAGCTTTGCTAAAATCAAGGTAGATCACATCCACCACTTTCCCCATAGCCACAGTGCCAGTTATCTCATCATAGAAGGCAATCAGGTTGGTCAGGCATGACTTGCCCTTGATGAATCCATGTTTACTGTTCCTTATCACCTTCCTGTCCTCCAAGTGCTTCAAAATGGTTACCCTGAGGATCCGCTCCATGATTTTACCAGGGACTGAGGTGAGGCTGACCGGTCTGTAGTTCCCCGGGTTCTCCTTCTTCCTTTTTAAAAGATTGTTGATGCCCGTGACTCAAGGGAGCTGGGGATGAGGGGTTTAGGGGTGTGGGAGGGGCTCAGGGCTGGGACAGAGGGTTGGGGTGTGGGAGTGAGGGCTGCGGGGTGGGGCCAGGAATGAGGGGTTCATGGTGTGGGGGGGCCTCAGGGATGGTGCAGAGGGTTGGAGTGCATGAGGGGGTGAGGGTTCTGGGCTGGGGTGCAGGCTGTGGAGTGGGGCCACGGATGAGGGATTTGGGGTGCAGGAAGGGGCTCCAGGTTGGGGGGGCTCAGGGCTGAGGCAGGGGGTTGGGGCACGGGGTTGGGGGACAGGCTTACCTCAGGCGGCTCCCGGTCAACGGCGCAGCAGGGGTGCTGAGGCAGGCTTTCTGCCTGTCCTGGCACCGCGGACTGCGCTGTGCCCTGGAAGTGGCCAGCAGCAGGTCTGGCTCCTAGGCGGAGGCACTCAAGCAGCTCTGCGTGGCTCTCGTCCACAGGCGCAGCCCCCACAGCTCCCATTGGCTGGGAACCGGCCAATAGTAGTGCAGAACCAGTGCTTGGGGTGGGGGTAGCGCACAGAGCCCCGTGTCTCCCTCCCACCTAGGAGCTGGACTTGCTGCTGGCCACAGCTTCAGAACAGGTATGGACTAGCCTGCCTTACCCGGGCAGCACCGCCAATGGGACTTTTAATGGCCCAGTTGGCTGTGCTGACAAGAGCTGTCGTGACCCAGTACCAGGTTGCAACTCGCAGTTTGAAAACCACTGCCTTAGGTCACACCATTCTCCTTGGCATTTCCTACTGGCTAGCTTAGACAGTTCCCTACTCAGCATGCTGGCTTTTGGGAATCCTATTCTTAGGCCACCACCTCTCATGCTGACTGATATTGTCTCCTTGTTCTCCCACATCCATCTGTTTCCCCTTGTCTTTTACTTACATTGCAAACTCTCTGAGGCATGGACTGTCTTTTTGTTCTGTGTTTGTACAGCACCTAGCACAATGGGGTCCTGGTCCATGACTGGGGCTCCTAGGCACTACAATAATAGGCTCCTAACTTTCCCCAAGCATTGTATAAGGCACCTAACTCAGAGTTGGAAATTCCACTGGATGGCAGGGAGCCAAGTCCCCTTGTGAATCTTACCCTAAGCACTGTCCTAGATTTTTTCTCCCACTTACTATAGCTAGGGTCTTGTCCTGTCCTATCTGTCTCTATGCAATTTTTAGTCCAGTTCAATGAGATTTTATTCACATGACAGGTCTCTGTCAAGGCGAGGGGTGTGTGTGGGGTACGATGTGTGGACTATAGTCCCTTGTGTCCATTTGTCAGAGAAAACACTGCAAGCCTCCCCCGCATCAGAGAGACTTCCCTGTGTTTGTCAGGAATTGGGTTACCAAGGTGAGTCAGCTCACAGCTTCCCTTATTGGAGCTGCCTCCTGAGCCACTCCCTCTGCTGCAGTCCTGGGCACCACCCTTTGCACAACCAGTCACAGCTGTTGCCAAGCTTAATAAGGTAGAACATGAAAGACAAAATAACAGGCAGCTGCCCCACCCTCAACAGAGGAAAATTTCACTTTGTTAACCCTTTGTGATCTGGACTGGAATCTTTTGCCCAGCCACTTCCTTTTACTTAGGCAGAAGCCAGCTCCCTCACCTTAAACCCTCTACTCTGGAGCATGCTGCATTTTTCTTCTCAGCCTTTTTGTCATTCCCTGGCTCTGATTGGGGAGGTTGGGGGTATGCACACAGTTTGGGTGTGGGGTAACCCCTGTGGGAATGATTATTAGTAGCACTACTGTCATGCTGAAGGCTCCCACCACTTGAATTGTGTTGTGCACTGCTCAGGTAGGTAGTGAGACATAGGTTCATCCCCCAAACAGCTCACATTCTGAGTGCCAATTTGTAAACCAATAACCTCCAGGTAGATGCAGTTTCTCAGTGTGGCAAATTTCCAGGTCTCTCCATTGCAAAGGGGTTTGCCAGCCCACAATGACAGCTGCACTGGGTCCTGGCAGCTGTGCTGGGTGCAGATAATGGCAGCATTTTAGCTCTCTAAGTGGAATCTAGGTGGGTATTTATGGCCCTTACTGTGTGGGCTTGATGTCACAGTTATTGTATCCTAGTCTACTCACCCATCACTTGGAGGTCTGTGGGTTTAAGAGGTGTCAAAGTGAGTATAGGCCCCTCAGGGCTTGAACGTTTTTGTTGCAACTTTGCCAACATGAGCCTATGCTAGTGAAGACCAAAAAGCTAGAAATCATCTTTGAAACTAACTCGAATGAAGAAAAGGAGTACTTGTGGCACCTTAGAGACTAACAAATTTGTTAGTCTCTAAGGTGCCACAAGTACTCCTTTTCTTTTTGCGAATACAGACTAACACGGCTGCTACTCTGTAACTCGAATGAGTGGCCAGCTGCTGCTAAATACAAGCTACCCTGTCACACTGTGGGGGACACTGGGCCTGGTCAGACCTCACCGTTGGTCATCTGCTGAGGGAAAGGACTGTGAACACTCCCGAATGGAGCTGTGCAAGGCTCAGTCAGGGCATATCTAAATCACTTTTTCACTCTGTGAAGTGTTGAATTTCAGAATCCCTGGGAGTTGTTTTCTCCCTTCCTGCAGGAGGAGACCTGAGCGACAGGCTGCAGGGAAGACAGGAAGGGAGAGGCAGAGAGCCTGTAGCTCAGGAATGCGCTGCCCTTATCTCTCACTCTCCTGCAATCCCGGGGAATAACTCTCCAGAGTTTGTGCCTTGCTCGCTCGCTTACTCACCCTCTGCCCTGGGTGGAGCTTCACTCTGGCCTGTCTGAGGTGAATCAGGCTTCAGGCACGTCAGGGGGAGAGGCAGAGGCCAGAGCGAGACCCACCACCTGCACTGGCTCACCTGGGAAGGTAGGAAAAGTTTAGGCTTCCTAAATTGCTTAGTCTGAGGGTCTCAGGGGACTCACTGGCGCTCTGGCCCTGGAGTGAGCAAGCCAAAGGCTGCAGGTGAGGGGGAGCTTGGGAACCAGGGACTCTCCCAGTTCGCAGTGGGGTGCGTTGCCTCAGGCGGCGGCTAACAGCCATTCTCCCACAGTTTATGAAGTACTAATCGGTGGGGACGGGGGAGCCCAGGAGCGGAGGCAATCTCAGCAGGGGAAGATCCTAGCAGACTGGCTGGGAAGAAAAGGGGATCGCAACAGAGACTAATCAAAAATGATTGTTGGGGGAAAGAGGGTCCCTCTAAAGACTAGATGGCGGGGAGGGCGTTGCGGAGGGAAGCTGTTCTCATCTGCTCCCCAACCCCTGGGGTAGGATTCTTCCTTGCAGCTTTTTTCAGGTCTCTGTCCAGTCTTCTGAATGCCCCAAGGAAAGTAACTTTTCTGATTGCACCTGGGAGGGGATCCACAACCCAATGGAAGCTGCATGCATGTGACTCGCCCCTCAGAGGGGCACCTGCAGAATATCTGTGTAATTTGACGGGAAATGCTGCACGGGGAGGTTCTGCTCAGAACATTAAGATGAAAAAGACTAACTGGGTTACACGACTGGAAAGGGGAGGAGGTAAGGTGGGCAGGGACAAAGAAACAGTTGCTGCTACCCTCTGCTTCTTTGCCTGCCCTGGCCTCCCTCCATATGCACACATACACACACATGCAGAGAAACACGTACATGCACTTTCCCTTGCTTTCCTCTGCAGATGGAAACCCTTATCTTTCCTATGACAGAACTTGACTATGTGTGTAGAGAGAACAGGAGTACTTGTGGCACCTTAGAGACTAACGAATTTATTAGAGGATAAGCTTTTGTGGGCTACAGCCCACTTCATCGGATGCACTGAATGGAACATATAATAAGATATGTATGTGTGTATATATATATATATATATATATATATATACACACACACACACAGAGAGAAGGTGGAAGTTACTATACAAGTTCTATTGTGTGTGTGTGTGTGTGTGTGTGTGTGTATACAATCTTACTATATGTTCCATTCTATGCATCTGATGAAGTGAGCTGTAGCCCACAAAAGCTTATGCTCTAATAAATTTGTTAGTCTCTAAGGTGCCACAAGTACTCCTGTTCCTTTTGCAGATACAGACTAACCCTGCTGCTACTCTGAAACCTGTGCAGAGAAAGGGGAAGACCCAGTGCTTAATTTGTAATGAAAGAGTGGCCTGGGCTCAAGCAATTTTTTTACATTCATAACTGATGCAGCAAGCCCAGAGGTGCCAGGGCTATGAACTGCCAAGTTTAGAGGTGCTGGGGCTCAGCCCTGGCACGAGTCAAGCACTGGGAAGGCCTCATCTCCCAGGCACTCAGAAATGGTTCTGGTGAATGAAATGCAATTCAGCACTGGGCTGGCTTCAGACTGGGATTCTCTGTATTGCTGGGGCAATCCTGGAAATGGGGACTTGAAGGAAGAATGGTCTCTTTGGCAGGGGTGGGCAAACTATGGCCCAGGGGCCACATCCGGCCCTTCAGTCATTTTAATCCAGCCCTCGAGTTCCAGCCAAGGAGTGGGGTTGGGGGCTTGCCCCGCTCTGCACGTGCCATGACTCTGCGCAGCTTCTGGAAGCAGCAGCATGTCCTCCCTCCAGCTCCTACATGTAGGGGCAGCTAGGGGCTTCATGCTGCCCCTGCCCCAAGCGCTGCCTCTGCAGCTCCCATTGGCCAGGAACCATAACCAATGGGAACTGCAGGGGCAGTGCCTGCAGATGGGGGAGCACGCAGAGCTGCCTTGCTGTGCATCTGCATAGGAGTCAGAGGGGACATGCTGGTGCTTCCGGGAGCTGCTTGAGGTAAGCGCCATCTGGAGCCTGCACCACTGACCCCCTCCTACACCCCAACCCCCTGCTCTGATCCCCCTCCCACCCTCTGAACTGCTCGGTCCCAGCCTGGAGCACCCTCCTGCAAACCCAACACCTTATCCCCAGCCCCACCCCAGAGCCCGCACCCCCAGCCAGAGCCTGCTCCCCCCAACACACCCCCTGCCCCATCCCAGAGCCCCCTCCTTCACCCTGAACTCCTAATTTCTGGCCCCATCCGAGAGCCCACGCCCCCCATTTGTAGCCCTCACCCCCTCCGCACCCCAACCCCCAATCCTGTGAGCACTCATGGCCTGCCAAACAATTTTCATACCCAGATGTGGCTCTTAGGCCAAAAAGCTTGCCCACCCCTGGTCTATGGTGACTTGATTTCATAGAATCATAGAATATCAGGGTTGGAAGGGACCTCAGGAGGTCATCTAGTCCAATCCCCTGCCCAAAGCAGGACCAATCCCCAACTAAATCATCCCAACCAGGGCTTTGTCAAGCCAGGCCTTAAAAACCCCTAAGGATGGAGATTCCACAACCTCCCTAGGTAACCAAGTCCAGTGCTTCACCACCCTCCTAGTGAAATAGTGTTTCCTAATATCCAACCTAGACCTCCCCCACTGCAATTTGAGACCATTGCTCCTTGTTCCGTCATCTGCCACCACTGAGAACAGTCTAGATCCATCCTCTTTGGAACCCCCTTTCAGGTAGTTGAAAGCAGCTATCAAATCCCCCCTCATTCTTCTCTTCTGCAGACTAAACAATCCCAGTTCCCTCAGCCTCTCCTCATAAGTCATGTGTTCCAGTCCTCTAATCATTTTTGTTGCCCTCCACTGGACGTTTTCCAATTTTTTCACATCCTTCTTGTCGTGAGGGGCCCAAAACTGGACACAATACTCCAGATGAGTCCTCACCAATGTCGAATAGAGGGGAACAATCACGTCCCTCGATCTGCTGGCAATGCCCCTACTTATACATCCCAAAATGCCATTGGCCTTCTTGGCAACAAGGGCACACTGTTGACTCACATCCAGCTTCTCGTCCACTGTAATTCCCAGGTCCTTTTCTGCAGAACTGCTGCCTAGCCCTTCGGTCCCTAGTCTGTAGCAGTGCATGGGATTCTTCCGTCCTAAATGCAGGACTCTGCACTTGTCCTTGTTGAACCTGATCAGATTTCTTTTGGCCCAATCCTCTCATTTGTCTAGGTCCCTCTGTATCCTATCCCTACCCTCCAGCATATCTACCTCTCCTCCCAGTTTAGTGTCATCTGCAAATTTGCTGAGGGTGCAATCCATGCCATCCTCCAGATCATTAATGAAGATATTGAACAAAACTGGTCCATTATCTCATCATAGACAGAAATTAGGTTAGTCAGGCATGACTTGCCTTTGGTGAATCCCTGCTGACTGTTCCTGATCATTTTCCTCTCCTCTAAGTGCTTCAAAATTGATTCCTTGAGGAAATGCTCCATGATTTTTCCAGGGACTGACGGGAGGGTGACTGGCCTGTAGTTCCCTGGATCCTCCTCCTTCCCTTTTTTAAAGATGGGCACTACATTAACCTTTTTCCAGTCATAGAATCATAGAATCATAGAATATCAGGGTTGGAAGGGACCCCAGAAGGTCATCTAGTCCAACCCCCTGCTCAAAGCAGGACCAAGTCCCAGTTAAATCATCCCAGCCAGGGCTTTGTCAAGCCTGACCTTAAAAACCTCTAAGGAAGGAGATTCTACCACCTCCCTAGGTAACGCATTCCAGTGTTTCACCACCCTCTTAGTGAAAAAGTTTTTCCTAATATCCAATCTAAACCTCCCCCATTGCAACTTGAGACCATTACTCCTCGTTCTGTCATCTGCTACCATTGAGAACAGTCTAGAGCCATCCTCTTTGAAACCCCCTTTCAGGTAGTTGAAAGCAGCTATCAAATCCCCCCTCATTCTTCTCTTCTGCAGACTAAACAATCCCAGCTCCCCCAGCCTCTCCTCATAAGTCATGTGCTCTAGACCCCTAATCATTTTCGTTGCCCTTCGTTGTACTCTTTCCAATTTATCCACATCCTTCCTGTAGTGTGGGGCCCAAAACTGGACACAGTACTCCAGATGAGGCCTCACCAGTGTCGAATAGAGGGGAACGATCACGTCCCTCGATCTGCTCGCTATGCCCCTACTTATACATCCCAAAATGCCATTGGCCTTCTTGGCAACAAGGGCACACTGCTGACTCATATCCAGCTTCTCGTCCACTGTCACCCCTAGGTCCTTTTCCGCAGAACTGCTGCCGAGCCATTCGGTCCCTAGTCTCTAGTCATCCGGGACCTCCCTTGATCGCAATGAGTTTTCAAAGATAATGGGCAATGGCTCTGCAATCACATCCGCCAACTCCTTTAGCACTCTCAGTTGCAGTGCATCCGGCCCCGTGGACATGTGCTCGTCCAGCTTTTCTAAATAGTCCCGAACCACTTCTTCCTCCACAGAGGGCTGGTCACCTCCTCCCCAGGCTGTGCTGCCCAGTGCAGCAGTCTGGGAGCTGACCTTGTTTGTGAAGACAGAGGCAAAAAAAGCATTGAGTACATCAGCTTTTTCCATATCCTCTATCACTAGGTTGCCGCCCTCATTCAGTAAGGGGCCCTCACTTTCCTTGACTTTCTTCTTGTTGCTAACATACCTGAAGAAACCCTTCTTGTTACTCTTAACATCTCTTGCTAGCTGCAACTCCAAGTGTGATGTGGCCTTCCTGATTTCACTCCTGCATGCCTGAGCAATATTTTTATACTCTTCCCTGGGCATTTGTCCAATCTTCCACTGCTTGTAAGCTTCTCTTTTGTGTTTAAGATCAGTAAGGATTTCACTGTTAAGGCAAGCTGGTCGCCTGTCATATTTACTATTCTTTCTACACATCGGGATGGTTTGTTCCTGTAACCTCAATAAGGATACTTTACAATACAGCCAGCTCTCCTGGACTCCTTTCCCCCTCATTTGGTTGGAGACACCTTGTTTATAAAGGTTGCACTCAGTTTCAGATGGAATACAGACAGTAGGACAATGGAACAGACGTCTCAGGAGGTTGTGGAAGCTCCTTCACTGGAGATTTTCAAAAGGAGGCTGGATAGCCAACTGTCTTGGATGGTTTAGACCCAACACATCCTGCATCTTGGCAGGGGGTTAGACTGGATGCCCCCTTGCACTCCCTTCTAACCTTATGGTTCTATGATTCTATGTATGCATAGAGTGTGGTAAGAAGCAAAGAACCCACTGGGCAGAAAAGCTGTATCACACTTTAACCGGGGCTATGGGGGGGGGGTGTTAAACACACCTTTACCCATCCAGCCATGGGCCCAAGATAGCGTATCATCTTCTGTCTTGGGCTCTGGAGGGACTGTCATGCCCTGTCAGAGGTGGAATACTGTGATGGTATTATAAGAAGGCAACATTAACCTCATTTTGTGGCTGAAGGAGGATAACTTGTCAAAGTAGGCAGGTGATAGTATCATGCTCCATAGTCTGGTATGACTGCACCAGGGGAGAGTCCTGGCTCAGGAGACACCTGCATTCTGAGCTCCTATTTTCATGTGCTCAAAACATTCTAAACCAAAAATATCCTGCAGCTGTCCCTGGCACGTTTCTAGCCCAAATAGATATTTTGAACTTTTAGTAAAGTTCCATTTGGCAAGTTTTGCACAGTCCCATTAAGGATGGGGAGTTTTATTAGTAAACTCATATGACCCAACCCAGCTTGTAATGAAAACAGAGGCCCAGGACAACCCACAGAGGGGACCTTGTAATCAGGTTTGCTGATTTGCCATAATCTCCCCTCCCCAAATTACACCTTCTCTTGTTGCTTTCCCACCCTCTCTGTTACGAGACATCCCTCCTGTGGCTCCCTGCTATGTACAAATCCAGTGTGAGGGTCTGACTTTGTCACTTCAACCCCTTTGCTTGGCGCTGCCTGCTCCATGTATAACTTTCTGCACAGACTCTTCCACACTCTATCTACCTTAGTTTCCACTCTGTTTTCATGTGCAGAAAATAACCAGTTCTAAACATCAGGCTTTGTCCAAGTGACTTTGTGCAGGATGGATTTATCTATCCCTCACCCTCGCAGCAGATTTTTTACTTTGAGATAGGCAGGGATGACTCATTGTCTCAGTAACTACTTCAAAGGGAAGCTTAGAACATGTGACGACTTTGCTACTTTTCTCCTTGCCTTACACTGGTCTCAGAATTACCTAGATGTTCCAGCCGTCTGGCTCGCCTTCCACCCCCAAGGAGGGAATATGCCATGAGTCCCTCCTGAACAGAATGGGAAGGTAGCATTGAAAAGGGGTCCAGTAGGGTCAATCAGGCATTGAGAAGGATCCCCAATCACTGTCTTCCTGGGGTCTATCTTGTGTCCAACTGTACTCAATACATTACTAATGTGGATGTTAGAGCTTGTTAGCCTAGTTCATGGACTGAAGTGTGTATATGCACACTAGGTATGATACAGGGAACTGAATGAAATTGAGAGATTAGGTGAATTAATACATGAAAGTGAGTTCCTCACCCACTAATCATGACCTCAACAAGAGTGAAATTCCTTCTAGACCGATGCAGGCAGGTATTGCTCATTTTTTTTCACTGCATCATGCAGCACAGATGGTGACTGGCTCATGTGAAACCATTTTGTGGTAGGAATGGGACTGTATTCCAGTCAAATGCACTAACTTAGAGTGGCAAATACAGGCTGGTCAGATGCCCAGAGAGGAGGCAAGAGTGAATAACATAACACTGTCACAAGAGGGCACATACCTCAATAGAATCATAGGACTGGAAGGGACCTTGAGAGGTCATCTAGTCCAGTCCCCTGGAAGAGCCTCCACTGTAGCCCAGGCAAAGTTGTTAACCCTCAGCTCAGACTCCATTTTGCAGGCAGGCAGAAACAGAGAGAGGTCAGCAGAAAGCACAAGAAAAAACATTAAAGGAAAGAATTGCTGTGAGGGCATGGTGGAGACAACTGATGGGGCTGTGAAGGTCCAAGTGTGTCCCCAGACCAGTGTCCCTGAGCAACAAGCCAGTCCCAAACTGTTCCTTCTTATGATGGTGTCCATCCCCATGTCCTGGAAAACAGGTCCTATTTCTTCTCATTTGTGTAGAGGCAGGCATCTTGGGTCTCTGATGTGCTCCAGAATCCTTTACAAGGACTGTTGCAAAGCTTCCTTGGAAGCAGCACTATGGCCAAATCAAAGAATTCTAGGAAATGTTTGGGAACTAAAGGTGGTGGCTGAGACAACTTTCCCCTTCAAGAAGAAGTCATAAAGAGTGAGGCCTGGGTTGGATGAGCCTTTGTTGGTGGGACATAAATCTTTAGTAAAAGAAGTCGTTGCATCTAAAACCAGGCCCTGGGAGGGCTGAGCATAGATCCCAGCTCTATGGGTTGACACAGGGACAGTGAATCCATTCTTTCTGTAGCAGAGGACTAGAAAGCACTAGCAGCCCCTGAGTTGGAAAAGTCCTACCAGTCTATCATGCCCATCTTTGGGGTTGGGGGGAAGGCAGAGCATGAGTATCCACTACAGAACATTTTCTAGTGTCCTTTGGTCTCATTTTAAATTTCCACAGCAATGAGATACCCCCTTAGTCAAACCAGGCAGGTTTAATTATTTAAACCTGCCCCCATAACTCAGGTCTTCTGGCCCCTGCTTGTTTCTGTGGCTCTTCTGAACTCCCTTCAATTTGTCAGTATCTGCCTGTCATTGTGCCCAGAACTAAACATGATATTTCAGGTGCAAAAACACCAGTGCCCTAGCAAGAGACTGTTCACATGAAGCCTCTGGATATGCAGCTTCAGACTCACATTGGTCTGTTTGTTGCCACAGCCCATTGCGAACTCAGGTCTAAGTATTTGTTAACTGCATGTGTCCAGGCTGTACCTCCCTCTGCTTCCCTGCCCAGATTTCTAACCCCTGTAGGTCCTTTTGAATTATATCTCTGTCCTCATTGGGATTTGGAAGCTCCTCCTTATTGAGTAGGATCTGGGCATTTCATTGGTACCTCAAAGATCCAACAAGTCAAGGAGTTTTTTGTGAAGTCGGTTCCTCTCCACATGTTACTTGTCTCTCATGTGCTGAAAGGTTGGGGCTCTGAGAAAGGCAAGGTGTCTGATCCCAAAACATTGTGTGTGTATGTCTGTGCATGCAGGGCTGATGCTAGAAACAGGCAGAGATCACATGGAACCACCCCTTTTCCAGGGGGATTATCCCATGCACTGCTGCCTCACAGCTGTTCTTTCTGCTGGTGCATGTAGCACCAGGAAGACCTCAATGTTTGGGAGTGTCTGAGGCAGACAAGCAGGTCTAGTCAGGGAGGGGCTCAGCTGAGAGAGAGGCAGGCTGGGAATTAGCTGTGCAAGTGAAACACGTAACAACAAGCACCAGAGACACAGCACTAGGCAGGAAAATAACAGAGTGAGCCTGGAGCACTGAGACTTCAGCGGGAGCTGACATCAGGCAGTAGAATGTAAGTGAGAAAGGAATGACTCTGACCCACTTCTCCTTTTACTTAGAGCAGATTTACATTGGCATATAATCTTCAGTGATTCCAGGGGCCTCACTCCTGGGTCAGATGAGGGTAAGAGAAAAATTGAGTCCTGTGTATTTGCTACTGATTCATAGACTTAAGGCCTGATGGGCCCATTATTATTTATCTAATCTGACCTTCTGTAAACACAGGCCAGAGCGTTTCACTTAGTGATTCCTATATTGAGCCTATTATTCCTGGTTGAACTAGAACATTTATTTTAGAAAGGCATCCAGTAAGACTTCAAGTGACATAGAACATATCATGTCCCTAGAAGTTGTTCCAATGGTTCATTACCCTCCCTATTTAAAAAATGCACCTTATTTCTCATCTGAATGTATCTAGTTTCGGCTTTCTGTCATAGAGAGTTCTGCCTTTGGTTGCTCAGTTTGGAAAAGAAGCTGTCTAAGGCAGGCTTTCCAGACTAATGAATCTTGTGGTTCACAATGGGCTGAATGAGTGAGAAAAGCGTTGGGCTTAATTGAGTCACTCCCAGTTACATGAGGATGTGTGGGAGTAGAACTGGGGCCCAGCCCAGCCCAGCCCAGAGGGAAACTTCCCATAAGGCTCTTAGACTGAAAGGCCTCCCAAGGTACTAAGGGACACCTATGAACTGTACTCCTTCAAAGGAGTGGGTTCAAAGGTCTTCACTGCTTCCCTCAGCGACCAGATGGTAACAGAGGGCTCATGCTTGATCTTCTCCTCTTCCCCTGCTAGCCTCCTCTGGGTACGTACAGAAGTGGAAAGGACACTGCTTCCTGTACAGAGGTCCCCAGAAGCAGCGACCAGTCCAGCTTCTTTGGACAAGGCCACGCTGAAGGGTGGGGAAGATAGGCCTCTAGAGCTAATTGGAGAAGGATGCAAGACCTGTGGACCTGATTCTGTTGCTCTACATAAGAATGGCTATACTAGGTCAAACCAATGGTCCATCCAGCCCAATATCCTGTCTTCCGACAGTGGCTAATGCCAGCTGTCCCAGAGGGAATGAACAGAACAGGTAATCAAAAAGTGATCCATCCCCTGTCATCTACTCCCAGCTTCTGGAACATATGGTTTTGCATCCCTGCCCATCCTGGCTAAGAGCCATTGATGGACTTATCCTCCATGAACTTATCTAATTCTTTTTTGAACTCTGTTATAGTGTTGGCCTTCACAATATGGTCTGGCAAAGAGTTCCACAGATTGACTATGTGTTGTGTGAAAAGGTACTTCCTTTTGTTTGTTTAAAACCTGCTCCCTATTAATTTCATTTGGTGACCCCTAGTTCTTTTGTTATGTGAAGGAGTAAATAACATTTCCTTATTCACTTTCTTTATACCAGTCAAGATTTTACAGATCTCTGTCATATCCCCCCTTAGTCATCTCTTTTCCAAGCTGAAAAGACCTAGTCTTATTAATCTCTCTTCATATGGAAGCTTTTCATACCCCATATAATTTTTGTGGCCCTTCTCTGTACCTTTTCCAATTGCAATATATCTTTTTTGAGATGGGGAGTCCAAATTTGCACACAGTATTCAAGATGTGGGCGTACTATGGATTTATATAGTGGCATTCTGATACTTTCTGTCTTGTTATATATCCCTTTCCTAATAGTTTCTAACATTGTTAGCTATTTTTGACTGCCTCGGCACATTGAGCAGATGTTTTCAGAGAATTATCCAAAATGACTCCAAGATCTCTTTCTTGAATGATAACAGCTAATTTAGACCCCATCATTTTGTATGTATAGTTGGGCTTATGTTTTCCAATGTGCATTACTTTGCGTTTATCTACGCTGAATTTCATCTGCCATTTTGTTGCCCAGTCACCCAGTTTAGTGAGAACCCTTTGTAACTCTTCACAGTCAGCTTTTGACTTATCTTGAGTAATTTTATATCGTATGCAAATTTTGTCACCTCGTTATTTAACCCATTTTTCAGATCATTTATGAATATGTTGAACAGCACTGGTCTCAGTACAGACCCTTGGGGGACACCACTATTTAACTCTCTTCATTCTGAAAACTGACCATTTATTATTTTTATGTCCTGTGCCTTACATGGCCATTTATAGCAATGCAAAAGTGACTGTAAACCAGAGCATCACTCTAGTGTGTGTGTGAATTAGGTCCCACAAGTACAACTCCAGCACTTGTATCAAGACCGAGAAACTCTATAAAGATCTAGCCAAGCTAGCTGACTTGGGAAGTAATGGCAGGTGAAATTCACAGTGGAAGAGGGATTTTGGACCCCTCGTACACATTGCTTCACAAGTGCCTCATCTTGACTCTTAAGGCCCTTCATAATTAAGTCCCATCCTACTTAATATTTCTATTATCTTGCCATTGACCCTGCCCCCCAACTCTGCTATGCCAACAGTGCTAGTCATGAACTTGCTAGTCCACTTGTCCAACCTGCACCTTTGCATTTTTTCCCATGCTGCCCTTACACATGGAGAAAACTCCTTGTCCTCCTTCAAATCCCTTCTTAGAACTTATTTCTACTGCTGCGTCTGAAAAATACTTGTCCTACAAGAGCTGGGGCTACTCCTACTATGCTAACCTTGCTCATCTTCCTGTTAACGTGGCCATAGCCTATTTCTCTCTT
Source organism: Dermochelys coriacea (assembly GCF_009764565.3). NCBI lineage: Eukaryota > Metazoa > Chordata > Testudines > Dermochelyidae > Dermochelys > Dermochelys coriacea. The sequence goes on along the minus strand of NC_050069.1, from coordinate 330,022 downwards.
TCATCCATCCATTGTGTCTTGTGGGACCTAGATCATGAGATCTATCAGGCAGGAACTGACATTAATTGCTTGTACAGCACCTAACACAATGAGATCCTGGATCCTTGATTAGATTCTCCAGCTGTTATAGTAGTACAAACCATAAACAAATAGAAACATTGCTTGCTTCCCATAGTTAAATTAGAAGTCAGGAAAATGACCGTGTCAGTGGGCATTAGGGCTCAAATCAGTAAACAAAATGTTCGGAATAGTATGCTGCAAGTGTTATGCCTTTTATATAAATCAGCAGGATATTCTTATCTGGGATACTGTGTTCCGTTCTGGGCACCCTATTTCAGAAAGGGTACAGCAAGAGAGGGTTCAGAGGCAGTTGAGGAGAATGATTAGAAGCTCGGCGAGACATCTGTCCACAAAGAGATTGAAAAGATGAGGGCTTTAGAAGAACTAGGAAGGCGAGAAGTTAACTGGTAAGGCTAAATACCAGGTTCAAGAGATTATTCAAGACAAAGAGAAGTCCTCCAGAATGTGGAAGGTTAACCCTAATGAAGGCAATAGGCAATATGTAAGAAAGAAATTAGGAGCACTGAGATGGATTTTAAAGAGCACGTAACTAAAAGTTTTTTTTTTAACCTTTCCTCATAGTTCAGGTTTTCTAAACCTTTTACCATTTTTGTTGTTCTCTGGCCTCTCCAATTTATCCACATCTTTCCTAAAGTGTGGTACCCAGAAGTGGACACAGTACTCCAGCTGAGGCCTGACCAGTGCCAAGTAGAATGTGATAATTACCTCTTGTGTCGTACATGCAACACTCCTGTTAAATATACCCCAGAATGATATTAGCCTTTTTCCCAACTGTATCACATTGTTGACTCATTGGGTTTGTGATCCCTGTAGTCCCCAGATCCTTTTCAGCAGTACTACCACCTAGCCAGTTTTCCCCCATTGTTGCTGTCCATTTGATTTTTCCTTTCAAAGTGTAGTACTTTGCACTTGTCTTTAGAAAACTGATCTGAAATCAACACAATGAAATTCAATAATTTGCAAAGTTCATTTTGAATTTTAATCCTGTCCTTCAAAGTCCTTGCAGCCCCTCCCATCTTGATGTCATCTGCAAATTACTGTATTGGGGCCAATACTGTTTCACATGTTCATAAATGATCTGGAAAAAGGGGTAAATAGTGAGGTGTCAAAGCTTGCAGATTATATGAAATTACTCAAGATTGGATTTAACTAAAATGACTGTGAAGAGTTAAAAAGGATCTCACTAAACTGGGTGACTGGGCAACAAAATGCCAGATGAAATTCAGTGTTTATAAATGTAAAATAATGCATAGTGGAAAACAATGTCACCAATACATACAAAATGATGGGGTCTAAATTAGCTGTTACCACTCCAGAAAGATCTTGGAGTCATTGTGGATAGTTCCCTGAAAAAATCCACTAAATGTGCAGATGCAGTTAAAAAAGCAAAAAGAATGTTAGGAACCATTGGAAAAGGGATAAATAATAAGACATGGAATATCATCATGCCATTAAATAAATCAATGGTACAGCCACATTTTGAATACTGTGTGCAGTTCCGGTCGTCCCATCTCAAAAGAGATCTATTGCAATTGGAAAAGGTACAGAGAAGGTCCACAAAAATGATTCGGGGGATGGAACAGCTTCCATATGAGGAGAGATTAAAAAGACTGGGACTGTTCAGGTTAGAAATGAAACAACTAAGGGGGGATATCATAGAGATTTATCAGAAACAACGAGGAGTCCTTGTGGCACCTTAGAGACTAACAAACTTATTTGGGCATAAGCTTTCGTGGGCTAAAACCCACTTCATCAGATGCATGGAGTGAAAAAAAACAGTAAGCAGAATATATATTATAGCACATGAAAAGATGGGAGTTGCCTTACCACCTTCCACCTTAATTGAATTGGCTCATTAGCACTGACCACCCACTTGGTAAAGCAACTCCCATCATTTCATGTGCTATAATATATATTCTGCTTATTGTTTTTTTCACTCCATGCATCTGATGAAGTGGGTTTTAGCCCACGAAAGCTTATGCCCAAATAAGTTTGTTAGTCTCTAAAGTGCCACAAGGGCTCCTTGTTGTTTTTGCTGATACAGACTAACACGGTTACCACTCTGAAACCTGTCACCACAGAGATTTTCAAATCGTGAATGGTGTGGACAAAGTGAGAGGAAGTGTTACTTACCCCTTCACATAACACAAGAACTAGGGGTCACCCAATGAAATTAAGAGGCAGCAGGTTTAAAAAAACATAAGGAATTACTTCTTCACACAATGCAGTCAACCTGAGGAACTCATTGCCACGGGATGTTGTGAAGACCAAAAGCGTAGTTGGGTTCAGACAAGAATTAGATAAATTCATGAAGATTAGTCTATCAATGGCTGTTATCCCAGATGGTCAAGGATGCAACTCCATGCGCTAGGTGTCCATAAATCTCTGAGCGCTAGAATTACTGGATGACAGGGGATGGAAGCTATTGGTCTATTGGTCTGACCCAATATTGCTATCCTTATCTTATGTAAATTTTATGAGCAGCTTCTCCACTTCATTGTGCAAGTCTTTAATGAAAATATTAAATAGTACTAGTACTAGACCCAGTATTGAGCCCTGTGGGACCCCACTAGATCTGCCCTTCCAGTTTTACTGTGAACCAGTGTTAATTTCTCTTGGAGTATGGTCTTTCCACCAGTTGTGCACCCCACCTTACAATAATATCATTAAGGGGACAAATCCCTAATTTTCTTTTGAGAATGTCATGTGGCACTATGTTAAAATCTTTACTAAAATCAAAATATATCACATCATCTGTTTCTCCCATCCACTAGGCTAGTAATTGTCTAAGAAGGAAATTGGTTGGTTTGGCAAGATTTGTTCATGACAAATCCATGCTGGCTAGTCTTTATAATCTTCTTATTCTCTAGGTGCTTACAAATTGATTGTTTAATAATTTGTTCCAGTATCTTTCCGGGTACTGAAGTTAGGCTGACTGGTCTATAATTCCCCAGATCTATTTGTTCCCCTTTTTAAAGATAGGTACTATGTTTGCTCTTCTCTAGAACTCAGGGGCCTCACTCGTCCTGTATGAGTTCTCAGATATAATTGCTAACAGTTTGGAGATTGGTCCAGCTATTTTTTAACCTTTCCTCATAGGTCAGGTTTTCTAAACCTTTTATCAGTTTTATTGCTTTTCTCTGGGCTCTCTCTCCAAGTTATCCACATCTTTCCTAAAGCGTGGTACCCAAAATTGGACACCGTACTCCAACTGAGGCCTCATCAGTGCTGAGTAGAGCAGGACAGTTACCTCCTGTGTCTTACATATGACATTAGTGAAGACTGAAGCAAAACAGGTATTAAACACTTCAGCCCTCTTGATTTCATCAGTTATTAGCTCTCCTTCTCTTTTTTGTCCCTTGTTAGGCTAAGGCAGAAAATGATTTACACCTTCCTGATTTTGTCCCTACGTGCTTGTACTAATCTCTTGTACTCTTCCTTAGCAATTTGTCCATGTTACCACTTTTTGACGGATTCCTTTTTGATTTTCAGGTAAAGAGCTCCTGACAGCACCATATTGGTCTCCTACTGTCTTTCCTTTGCACTGGGATAGTTTGCTGTTGTGCCTTTAATATTGTCTCCTTGAGAAATACAGGCCATAGAATTTCACCCAGTTACTCCTGTATTGAGACCAATAACTTGTTTGTCTAAAGTATGTCTTCAGGAAAGGCAGGATCTTGATTTTTAAGGCATCACAAGATGGAGAATCCACCACTTCCCTCTGGGGCACCTGGCATTGGCCTTTGTTGGAAGACAGGATACTTGGCTAGATGGACCTTTGGTCTGACCCAGTATGGCTGTTCTTTTGTTCACTTTCCTTGGCAGCTTGTTCCATGGTTAATCAACCTCACTGTTTAAAAATGTGTGCCTTATTTAAAATTTAAATTTGTCTGGCTTCAGCTTCCAGCAATTTGTTCTTGCTCTGCTTTTCTCTGCTAGATTTAACAGTCTTTTATTACCTGTTATTGCTGTGGTTCTTTTCTGTACCCACTTGAATTTTTCAACATCTTTTTTAAAATATTGACATCAGAAGTGGGTGTGGTATTCATCATCCACATATGATAAAGTAAATCATCCTGCTTCTTCCCAAATATAAATCACTTTCCACAAATGGAAAAAAAAAAAGAGGAAGGAGACAACAATCAATATAAATTTGACATTATGAAGTGTAGAAAATGGATAAGGGATACTAAAGACATCAGAGAAAAATATCTATGGCCTGCAGAGCAAAGGATAATAAAAATAAGTATATAAGGAACAAAAGAAATCCTCAAAATTATATAGGTCCATTACTAAATTGATATGATAAGATTGATAGTGATGGTGTAGAAGTGGCAAAAGTGATCAATACATAGTTGTGACCTGAATTTGGAAAGAAGCAGGAGGATGTATTCTTATCACATACGGATAATGAAGTATATTCCAGTCCATTAATATGTGTGTTAAATAGCATCTACTACAGATACACATTTTTAAATTTGCAGGCCCGGATAACTTGCACCCAAGAGTACTAATATTATTCCAATATTCAAAAGACACTCCCTCATGGGTTTTGGAGCCCAGGTTCCAGCTCAAGTCTGAATAGCTACATTTCTATTTTTAGCCCCAGAGTGCAAGACCCACAAGCCTGAGTCAGTTGATCTTGGCTCTGAAGCTCACTGCCAAGGGGTGTTTTTTGCAGTGCTGGTCTACCCTGAGGTATGTCTACACTGCGATTAAAAAAACAGCAGCACAGCATTGGCTGGTCCAAGTCTGCTGACTCGGGCTCATGGAGCTTGGGCTATAAAATTGCAGTGTAGACATTTGGGCTGGTCTGGACCCCAGCTCTGGGACCTTCCCCACTTACTGGATCTCAGAGCCTGGGCTACAGCCTGAACCCAAATGTCTGCACTGCAATTTTACAGCTCTGCAGCACAAGCCCTATGAGCCTGAGTCAGCCGCCTCCTTTCAGAACAGCAACAGGTCTTTCACTGCAGTGTTCGTGTACCCAAGATCACACAAGAAAGTGAAAGAACCAGGAACACAGTTCAGATCTCGTGACTCAGTCCTGTGCATCTATCACTATGTTATCTTTCACCTCTAAGGGCATGTCTACACTACAATCTTAAGTCGACCTATGTTAGGTCGACTTATTGCGGTGACTGATGTCACACTACCTTCTTCTGTCGGTGGTGCGCGTCCTCACCAGGAGTGCTTCCACCAACTGAAGAGGGGCAATGTGGGGGGCCAAGAGCCAAGGCTCTCAGCTCCATGCAGCTCCCCACCAGGTGCCTAGCTGTCCCCCAGTCTTCTCCCCTCCCCACTCCCAGCTGGGAGTGAGGGAAAGCAGCCTGGGGCTTCTCACCTCCAATTGGGAGATCTGTGCCCAGAGTCCGGTCAGCTGTCATGCTCCTGGTGGGGAATAGGGAGCTGGGATCCCGGAGGTGGCAGCCCAGATTGAACATGACAGCCCGGCTTGGAGTAGAGACTGGTAGCAGCCTGGCTGGGGAGCCAGGAGTTGGCTTTCTTGTCAATTTCATAGCTCCAGCAGAGCCATGAAATTGACAAGACAGACAACAGTCGGTGGAGGAACGCAGTGTCTACAAAGACATTTCATCACCCTAACTAAATCGACATAAGCCCTCTGCCTCTCATGGAAATGGAGTTATGTCAGTGTAGTAGGGCACTTACATCGATGGGAGCAATGCTGTAATGTAGACACTGACATAGTTAGGTTTGACGTAAGCTGTCTCATGTTGACCTAACTATAGTGTAGACCTATCCTAAGATGATGAGGGTCTAATTTATCAAAAACAACAAGGAGTCCTTGTGGCATCTTAGAGACTAACAAATTTATTTGGGCATAAGCCTTCAAGGGTTATAACCCACAGACTAACACGGCTACCCCTCTGAAACCTGTAATAATTTATCAAAGCAACTTCAGCTTTTGGTTGCCCACATTTGAATGTATGGATAAAAATGGGTAAAACATGCCTTTATAATAAACAGAAATTTGTGGGATATATCCTTGAAATAGATCTGGCATCAGTTTTCTAAAAGCAAACCAAAAGTCTTTGAATTTATTTTGTATGACTGGTGTGCAAAAGGTATTTAGTCACAATTTTCTACTAGAGATACACCTGTTTAGAATTCTTGTGACTGCAACCAGTAAATGTATCTTACCACTAAATAAATGTGTTAGAATAAAATAATTAGAGAAATGGAACAATTGCCTGCCTATGTTAGATTAACAATGAGGAAAGATGGGTCAAATGGGAAAAAATGATAAAAAAGTGTTGATAACATTTATAAGAACAATCTTTAATACCTAGCCTACCCTACCTCAACTTTGTGGCAGTTCCTTGACTGACCTTGACCTTGATTTAACTTAGGCCCAGATGATAGTCTGACTAAAAAATTAGCACTGTACAAATATCAATGCAGCACATATTAAATGGATTAAAAACTGGTTAACTAATAGTTCTCAAAGTATATGTAAAAGGAGAATCATCATCCAATGAGGTGGTTTCTAGTACAGTCCTGCAGGGAACTGTTCTCACCCAACTGGTATTCAATATTTTTATCAATGATCTAGAGAAAATAGAAAAGCATTGCTGATAAGTTTGCAGATGATGCACAGATTTGTGGAGTGGTGCATATTGTTTGGGACAGGTCAGTTACAGAGCGACCTAGTTCCTCCTGGACGTTTTCTTCTCCAAGCCCACATACTGCATGTTGGGGGAGGATGCTGAGGTATCACTTGGGTCTTAGTACCTCTAGAATTGTGCAGGGATCATCCTGGTCCCTCTGAGTCCAGGGGCTGCTAGTGGGTAATGGTGGCTATGGCTGGATCCATCTTTCCTCTTTCCCTCAGGCTGTAATACCTGCTGAGATGGCTTCTCTGCTCCTGCTGATTTGAGAGTTTCTTTGCCCTCCCCTCCCCCCACCCCAAGCCAGCTCCTTCCTGGAATTTCTGTTTTCCTACCAAGCTGCATTGATCCAAGTGGGAGTGGATGGGAGTGGCATTTGGGGACCACTCCTGCATACCTCAGGGTCAGGTACTGGTCTGCACCCGGTGCCAAGTTCACTGTGGTGTAACTTTCTGGCTTCCGTTAATTCAATTTGCCTAGGACAAATTGGGCCCTAGGTACTTAGCTCCTTAAATCCAGCTGGTGTCTCAGATATGAAATGCAGCCAAGAACTTGTTTCTCTTCCCCAGGATTTCTGGTCTTCAAGTCAGGTAAATTAGGTCTCTGGCTCTTCAGGAAGCAATGAGCAGACTCCACCTTTCTCTAAAAATAGTTTTAAACCTTTCCTGGTGGCACAAGACTTCATAGGAGATGCCTTTCTCTATACAAGATGATGATTTCTTGCCATTGCTGGTCAGCCTCTCACAGCTCTTGGTGCACCAATCTGAGCAGCCCAATATGTCATTCCATTTTAGGTGCACTTAGTGCAGGCACAAGGGGTGGGCAAAGATGGCCTAAAGCCATGTCTCAGTATTCTAGGCCTTACTGGGGCAGCCTGGGGTCATGAGGGTTTGGTGTAGACCTGGTCCCTGAGCACCCTCTTACTAGGAACATTCTAGTAGGGGTAAGAGGGATTGGTTACTTACATGGCATAAAGGGCCTTAGAGCAATAACAACTCAGATCCTGGGCCTCTGTAAAGCATGTGTTCATTTGCTCTCTTAGCTCACAGGGCCTAAACTTACAGCTTCTTAAACTTAGGCCTAATTGTTGAGGCTTCTCTTTTTGAAGCCACCATTGGCAATGTGGCTTTTGACTCGCTGGGACTGGTTTTGCTCTGTCACCAGAGAGAGGCAGGATATCAATGGCTACACTAGCATACAAGCAATGTAAGTGGGATCAGAATCTTGCTGTCTCTGTCAGACTTGGGGCTGTCTATCAGTAACTGATGCTTCTCCCTCCCCCTTGCCTCAAATTCCTTCCAACATCTTGAATGAGTTGGACCATTTCTTAAAGCTCATGGTCCCATTGGAGGAGAGGGGTTACTAATATGCTAAACTCTAGCTAACCTCTGTCACCTAGCCTTGCTTTGCTGATAAGGGGAGCACTGTCTGTCTTGTTCAAAACTCCTTTAAAAAGATTAAAGCTTGAGTGCAGACAGGGCTCAGAGACCACTTAAGGCTTCTCAGTACCTCTGCAAAAACAAAACCCTGACTATATTTCCCAGCCTTGCTTGTTTTCCTGATGAAACTTTGAGGTAAAGGCTCCTAATTGTATGTATTTGAATATGTGCTTAGAATGGCAACAGCAATACTACATAAATTTCATAGACTTTGAGAAGGCTTCTAATAGCATTCACAGGACCTGCCTATGGCGCATTCTGCGGGCACATGGAATTCCTTTCTGTATAATCAACGTCATCAAAAGCTTCTATTTCAATGGTACATGCAGTGTTATCACAGTGAACTCAGTTTTGAAGTCAAGACAGGAGCACGTTGGGGTGTGTAATGTCTGCAATCCTCTTCAGCATTGCCATTGACTGGGTAATGCGGTGTACAACAGAAGACATGCCAAGAGGCATTAAATGGATACTCTTCTCATCCTTTGAAGACCTGGACTTCGCAAATGATGATGAGCTCCCATCACATACCCAACACCATATACAAGAAAAAACAATTCAACTCAATACATTCAGCCAGCAAATTGGACTGAAAATCAACTGCAATAAGACAGATATCATGATCTTTAATATTGCCTCACCGTCACCAGTACGGATAGAGGATTATGTTCTCACCAATGTCATAATTTGGCAGCACCATCAGCCAGGATGGTGGAACAGCCAGGACATCCAGAACAAAATCAATAAATCCAAGGACACCTTCAAGAGCTTAAATTCAGTCTGGAAATCGTCAAAATACAGCACCAAAACCAAACTCAAGATTTATCAGAGCTGTGTACTTTCAACACTACGTTATAGTGCAGAATGCTGGGAAATCAGAAAGTATGACATGTCAAAACTGTCTTCATTCCATACAATGTGCCTCAGAAAAATCCTCTGTATTTTTTAGCCCAGAACAATCTCAAACCAAGATCTATTGACACAGTGCAGCCAAGAAGATCTGAGCACCATGATTGCCAAGAGGCGTTGGAGATGGATTGGTCGTGTGCTTCGGATGGAAACTGATTCCATCACCAAAGTAGCAATAAGATGGACACCTGAAGGCAAGCGAATATGAGGCCACCCAAAAACAACATGGCGAAGAGCTGTGGAAGCCAAGCTGAAAAACCTGGGGCGCAGCTGGGGAACTATTGAAAGACTTGCCAGAAACAGACAGGAGTGGAGGAACTTCGTCACTGCCCTAAACGCCAGAGGCATAATAGAAACATGTTGATAAATATGTGCCAGGCCAGTCCTCTGGGCTTATGTGCACTAAAATAGCAAATGTTAACCCCTCACTCTCTGGAACAGCTGTTGATCCTACACCTATGATCTTAAATTGAGTGTCTTAAAACCATAAAGAAAAGGAGTACTTGTGGCACCTTAGAGACTAACAAATTTATTAGAGCATACGCTTTCGTGAGCTACAGCTCACATCCGATGAAGTGAGCTGTAGCTCACGAAAGCTTATGCTCTAATAAATTTGTTAGTCTCTAAGGTGCCACAAGTACTCCTTTTCTTTTTGCGAATACAGACTAACACGGCTGCTACTTTGAAACCTTAAAACCATACAGAAGGTAGACAGCAAAAGATGCCCTATTCCAAAGTTCTTAGAATCTAACCAGACAGAACAATTCACCTGCACGCGTATATAAACTGAAAGTCCAGGCTTCATATGATTATTTTTAAAATATGATGGAGGTGTTGGTAGCAACTCCAGACTAAGGTGACTGCATGTCCACTGAATGCATCCAATGAAGTGAGCTGTAGCTCACGAAAGCTTATGCTCAAATAAATTTGTTAGTCTCTAAGGTGCCACAAGTCCTCCTTTTCTTTAGAGCTAAGCTGGTGTCATTTCTGCTCAGAAGACTAAAATTGTTCCACTTTGTACTTTAGTGATTAATTTAGTCTCCACAGTATAGTCACTAACTGACCACGTGAAAACTGGATTTGCCAGTTATCTTTTTGAGTTAAAATGTAACTAATTTTGTACAAACTTTTTAAAATGCTGCTGCTGTTTTTTTAATTTTACTCTATTTTGGTTTGGGTTCCTTTAGCTAACAGACAGGCCTCAAACTGCACAGAGTCTGACACAAGCCACATTTGAAATTTCATAATTAGATTATTTCCTCAGTTAGAGATAACGTAATTGAAAAGCTAAGATCCATTAGTTATTTCTGTTGCATGCAGCCTTCCTAGGTCCTTCTCTAAGGGCTGGTCTACAGTATCGCTTAAGTTGATTGATGTAAACTGCATCACAAGACACCCCCTTGAGTGATGCAAGTTACATTGGCTTAAGTGCTGTCCACACCAGCGTTATGTCGGCAGGAGACACTCTCCCGTCAGGATAGCATGTCCTCATCAGATGTACTACAGCAGCGCAGCTGCGCCGATGTAGTGCCGTAGTGTAGACTTGCCTAAATCGCCCTAGTGATATAGCCTGATGAAAGTGTGTCCATCAATTAAATAGCATTGTCCCCCTGAGATCATAGTTCATCTTGTGCATCAGTGTGAAGTAAAGAATGGAATGCATGCAATGCAGATGGCAGTACACAAGATACCAAAAACTGGAGGTGAGAAAGCTAAGTGTGTTAGGTGGGTGGGAAGGCTGCTCTGGATGTTAACATATAGGGATCCCACTGGTTTTTAGGAACTATGGCTAGGATTTCCAAAAGGTGCCTAAAGGAATTAAGTGACCAAATCCCATTCAGAGCAGAACATAGATGCAAGCAGAGACACAGCAGCCTTCTCAATCTCACAATGCCTAAGAATTTCTCATTAAGGGATTGCTCTGGTTCTGGCTTCAGCTCAGGTAAGTGAAGGAAGCTGCCAACCAATTCCGTAGCAGACAGAGCTACAGACAAAAAGAGACTTCCACTACCCCCTTTGTTATGTAAGTTTAAGAACATAAGAACGGCCATATTGGGTCAGACCAAAGATCCATCCAGCCCAGTATCCTGTCTACCGACAGTGGCCAATGCCAGGTGCCCGAGGGAGTGACCCTAACAGGTAATGATCTAGTGATCTCTCTTCTGCCATCCATCTCCACCCTCTGACAAACAGAGGCTAGGGGCACCATTCCTTATCCATCCTGACTAATAGCCATTAATGGACTGAACCTCCATGAATTTATCCAGTTCTCTTTTAAACCCTGTTATAGTCCTAGCCTTCACAACCTCCTCAGGCAAGGAGTTCCACAGGTTGGCTGTGTGCTCAGTGAAGAACAACTTCCTTTTGTTTTAAACCTGCTACCCATTAATTTCACTTGGTGGCCCCTAGTTCTTATATAACTTTTCCTTATTCACTTTCTCCACTCATGATTTTACATACCTCTATCATATCCCCCCATTAGTCTCCTCTTTTCCAAGCTGAAAAGTCCTAGCCTCTTTAATCTCTTTTCATATGGGACCCATTCCAAACCCCTAATCATTTTAGTTGCCCTTTTCTGAACCTTTTCTAATGCCAATATATCTTTTTTGAGATGAGGGGACCACATCTGTATGCAGTATTCAAGATGTGGGCGTACCATGGATTTATATAAGAGCAATAAGATATTCTCTGTCTTATTCTCTATCCCTTTTTAAATGATTTCTAACATCGCGTTTGCTTTTTTAACTGCTGCTGCACACTGCTTGGACATCTTCAGAGAACTATCCACGATGACTCCAAGATCTTTCTCCTGATTAGTTGTAGCTAAATTAGCCCCCATTATATTGTATGTATAATTGGGGTTATTTTTTCCAATGTGCATTACTTTACATTTATCCACATTACATTTCATTTGCCATTTTGTTGCCCAATCACTTCGTTTTGTGAAATCTTTTTGAAGTTCTTCACGTCTGCTTTGGTCTTAACTATCTTGAGCAGTTTAATATCATCTGCAAACTTTGTCACCTCACTGTTTACCCCTTTCTCCAGATCATTTATGAATAGGTTGAATAGGATTGGTCCTAGGACTGACCACTAGTTACCCCTCTCCATTTTGAAAATTTACCATTTATTCCTACCATTTGTTCCCTGTCTTTTAGCCAGTTCTCAATCCATGAAAGGATCTTCCCTCTTATCCCATGACAGCTTAATTTATGTAAGAGCCTTTGGTGAGAGACCTCGTCAAAGGCTTTCTGGAAATCTAAATACACTATGTCCACTGGATCCCCCTTGTCCACATGGCTGTTGACCCCCTCAAAGAACTCTAATAGATTAGTAAGACATGATCTCCCTTTACAGAAACCATGTTGACTTTTTAAAAGATGCCTTTTATCTGTCACTGCTTCTTTTACATGGTTGTTAAGCCATGGTGGCTCTTTTTTAGTTCTTTTACTGTGTTTTTTAATTTGGGGTATACATTTAAGTTGAGCCTCTATTATGGTGTCTTTGAAAAGTGTCCATGCAGCTTGCAGGGATTTCACTCTAGTCACCATATCTTTTAATTTCTGTTTAACTAACCTCCTCATTTTTGCATAGTTCCTCTTTCTGAAATGAAGTGCCACAGTGTTGGGCTGTTAAGGTGTTCTTCCCACCACAGGAATGTTAAATGTTGTTGTTATATTATGGTCACTATTTCCAACTGGTCCTGTTATAGTTACCTCTTGGACTGGATCCTGCGCTCCACTCAGGACTAGATCGAGAGATGCCTCTCCCCTTGTGGGTTCCTGTACCAGCTGCTCCAAGAAGCAGTCATTTAAAGTATCGAGAAATTTTGTCTCTGCATTCTGTCTTGAGGTGACATTTACCCAGTCAATATGGAGATAATTGAAATGCCCCACTATTATTGAGTTCTTTATTTTGATAGTCTCTCTAATCTCCCTTAGCAATTTTCTTGCTGACTTGGTAAATAGTAATAGCTACAACTCTCTAAAGTACCTGGGGATGGGCAGCTTCAAGGAAAGATGCTATACAGAATAGAGGTGTATTTCATTATATGCCATAGTTTCCAGCTATTAACTTTGTCAAGGAACTGATGTCATTATGGAAACTGGCATTGCATGGATAGATCACAAGCTTGGAGACTAAAATTTTTCAGATGACATCTGTCTTATAGATAAGTCAGTTGATGGTAATGCAGTCAGATAAATGATCTTGCAAATAGGTCATATCAATAAATCAAAGAAAGAAATTATAAAATGAGTTTATCTACCAATGCTTTTATCTACTTGGAAGAAGGTGATGCCTTGAAGACCTATTAATACATTTACTTGTGAGTAGCATCAGTCACAATACTGGTGATTGCACATTTGCTGTAGAGTCCAGAATATGCAAAGCAAGTGTTGTATTTCAAAAATTTCATACTGTATGGAAGTCCAATGTGATTAGAAAACACAAAAACTTTGTAGCTGAAGAGTCCTAAATGTCCTCTTATATGGAGCAATGTCCTGGAAAAATGAATGAGTCCATCCATAGAATATTCAACATAAAATGTATAGATAGAATAATTAACCAAGAGGTCCAACTACCTATAACAATACAAGTAGTACAGAAGAAGAAGATATGGACATATTTGAGACAACTTTTAGGAATGTCTGTTAATAGGCTACTAAAAAAGCATTTCTTCGGCATCCTAGGGCAACTGATGAGAGACTGACCTACAGCCACACTCTGTAGCATAATAATGGTTGAAGTGGCATTACTACATCTGAATATAGAAGACCTGAAAAAATTAGCCCAGGATAGGGACAACTGGTGTTCTTTGACATCTACCTTATGTACCTGATGATGTGAAAAGGATGATGATAGTTTCTCATGGCATTTAAGGCTATTAGCTCATCTAGACTGACCTCCTATGTATCACAGGCCATTAGATTTCATCCAAGTACCCCTGTGTTGAACCCAGTTACTTCAGTTATACCAAAATATTTTAGTCCTCAAGAGTCCCCCTGCTGCAGAGGAAGCAGAAAAAAAAAATGCTAAATGGTCCATGCCAATCTGACATCAGGGGGGAATCTTCCCCAACCCCATATCTGGCAGTAAAACTGACCCTGAGCACGTAAGCAAGACACACCAGCCAGGCATCTAAAAAGAGGTTTCTCTGTACCACCTTAGAGGACTGGTCCACCTCGTCCAGCATCCTGGCTCCAGCTGTGGCCAATCTAATGCTTCAGAGGAGGGTGAAAAAACCCAAAATACACTTGGCCAGTTGTACATCATGGGGGGAGGGATTTCCCTCCTGACTCCTGTGGACCAGAAAAAGCATAGAAGATGGAGATTTTATTAGTCATTGTCTTAATGCAGCGTTACAAGAGTTACGAGCAGGTTGAGGAAATGCAGAGTTTCCAATTCTTCGCACAGCCCTTGAAAGAACCAACGCAACCATCAAGCCTGACCTTCCTCCCACTTCCCCAGCCATAGAATTTCTCCAAGAAGCTGGATTAAAGCTTATCTTTTAGAAAGATAACTAATTTTGTTTAAAGACTCCAAGTGATGGTGAGTTGACCACCTTCTCAACAAGTAGATCTAATGTTTAATGACACAGCTAGGAAATTGTGTCATTTCAAGATTGAATTTTTCTAACCTCAACTTCCACCCATTGACTCTTGTTATGGCTTTGTCAGCAAGTCTAAAAAGCACCCCACTGTCAGATATCTCTTCCATGTCTAGGTACCTGTACAAAGATTTTGTAGATACATGACAACCCTCACCTTCCAAAAACACATCCCCAGCGGTACAGGACCTCCTTTGGCCTGACAAATCTGGCATCCTTTGGTTTAACAGAAGCTCCGAGCATGTTGATCTGATTTTTTGGGAGCTTTGCCTACAAAGACCTAGAAACATTTGTCCCTTCAACTTTGACATCCCCAAGCATGAGTTTTTGATTGGATTCAAGGGCTAGGATAGTATCATTGCAGGAGCACAACAGTATGCTCCTGAAGGTGTTTATAGCCCCTGTAATTCCATCTGATTTCCCAGATTCCATGGCAGCAAAACATCAGGTTCCCATCTTGGACAAGTGTGATGCATAGACTCTTGCTCCGTGCTTCTAAGGGCTAAGCACCATGAAGTTATATATGTGAAGTTCCAACAGAGCACAGTCAGTTGGAACCAGACAGAATAAATGAGATCTCTTGCAAGCATCTTAAGCACTGAGTGATCACTGAACATCACGTGGTACCAGGACTAAAAAGAAATCAAGAAAATACCCTGAGGGAAAAATGGGCCTGTTAGAAGTTCCACCAGAGCTGAAACTCTGAAAATGTGAAAGAAAACTGGAGGAAGTTCAGGCAGTGCTTCACTCTGTGTCTGCAAGCAACGGGTTCCAACAAAGAGGAAGACAGTCAGAAGGTAGCCTTATTATTGACACTGGCTGGTTCTGAAGCACTTGATGTATTTATTAGTTTTCTGTTAACTCAGGCAGAGGAGTCTAAGTATGAAACTGTAGTACAGAATTTTAAGTACTGCACTCCATGTAACAGACATTTGAAATATATGTTTTTAATCACAGGGTCCAAAGGAAGGTAAAACTATAGAAGAATTTGGCTCTTCGTCTTCAGATGAGATAATCTTGCAATTTTGGGGGGCTGAGTCCCTGATAAGAGAGCAGATTATGATTGATGCTGGAACTAAAAATCCAAAACAACCTCTTCCACACACAAATACTCAAGGTACATCTACAGTGTGATAAGAGACTCATGGCACAGCCACACAGGCTGACTCGGGCTCCCAGGGCTTGGGCTGCAGGACAATAAAACTGCAGCATAGGCATTAAAGGTTGGGCTGGCACACAGGCTCCAATGAGGGGAAGGGGTCGCAGAGTCCAGGTGCCAACCCAAACCCAAATGTCTACACTGCAGTTTTATAGCCCTGCAGCCTGAGACTGAGCCCAAGTCAGCTGATCTGGGCTCTGAGACTCAGTGCTGCTGGGTTTTTTTTTAGTACAGTGTAGATATAACCTCAGGTACTAGTAGAAGACCCTTGACAGGGCATTTAGAATTTGCCAACCTACAGAAGTTGCCCAGTCCAGAATGATACTTATGGAGGGTGGACAGTGTGTTGTAGTAGCCAGGCAAAGTACTAACAAACTTCACCAGGACTTTATTATTTAAAGTGGAAACCTCTTTTCCAAGCTGCTGCTGCATGCTCAGTAGCTCTCCCTCAGCCTCTTCAACTCCTCCCCCCTCCTTCCTGTTTCCTGTCCTTTTAGACTCCCAACAGCCAGTGCTCCCAATTCAAATAATTACAAGCAACATCTAAACACCACATTCCCTCCTCTCTTAAGAAACTCTCCCAATTACAATAACAATTGTTGTTCTAACTAGAGGAACAAATAGAAAACAAAGCACTATACTGTTGACATAATTATTACACTAAGAACACTATAGATACTACATATCATAGTCTCTAGTCCAGACAGGTGGTTGTCTGGGTCTGACAGGCTGTCTCTCAAGCTCCGGTTCCAGTGCAGAGTCTTGTTGTGTTGATACTATGGTGAAGTCATCCAATGCAGACTGGGTGTTGGCATAATCTCCTCTTGGTGCATAGGCAGGTGCAAGAGAAGAAGCATTCCATACCCGCCCATCAGAAAGTTGACAGGTGTAAGGTCCCTTCTTCTCTATGATTTTAAGAGGAGCTGTGAATGTATGGTCCCCTTTGTGTAAAATTCCAGGTTTTCGTATTTTAATGAAGGAACCACATTCAAACTTTGGTTCCTTAACACCCTGCTGCTTGTCTGTGAAAGCCTTATACTTTGCTTGGTTCTGTTCAACTTTTTTTTCTCACATCATCCTCGGTTGGGCCCTCAGGTCATGCCTTTAACAATCCAACAATGTTCAGTTTAGTATTCATCTGTTTTCCATGCAGTAACTGTGTGGGTGATCTTTGCGTTGTGGCATGTCGTATAGCCCAGTATGCTTGCAAGAAATCGGAAGTGAAGGTTATCCACAATCACCCTTCCAGTTTAATCGTTTGCAAGCTCTCTTTCAAACTTCTGTTAAACTGTTCAATTTCCCCATTGGCTTGAGGGTAGAATAGGGATGACCTTCTGTGTAAAATGTTCCTCTTTGCTAGAAAAGTTTCAAACTCCAGGGAAGTAAATTGACTACCATTATCTGAAACCAGTTCTTTGGGATTACCTTCCCTGCTAAAAACTGAAGAAAGGAACTTAATTACTGTAGCAGAAGAGATTTGCGATATAAATGGTACCTCAGGCCATTTACTGAAATAGTCTATTAAGGTGATGCCATAACGGCAGTCAATTGGAGCAGTATCAAAGGGTCCTACAATGTCAATCACCACTTTTTCCCATGCAGATTCAGGAAGAGGAACAGGCTGTAATGGAGAGGTACATGTCACTGCTGTCTTATCATGCATTTGGCAAGTGACACAGGATTTTATGAGTGCTTCAGTTTGAGAGTCCATCCCTGGCCACCAATACAGATCCCGTAGTTGTCGTTTGGTTTGAACAATTCCTTGATGAGTATCGTGTGCCAGGTGTATGAGTTTTGACTGTAATACTTCTGGCACAAGGAGCCGGTGTGTACCTTGTAGCACACAGCCATCAAGCAAAGAAAGTTCATCCCAAACTCTAAAATAAGGCAGCAAAACTGAGTCAAGGTTTTTAGGGTTACTGGGCTATCTCTTTGTCAGAAATTCCTGTAGTTTTTGTTGAATTGGACATACTGAACAAGCAGCTTGAAATTGTTCTCTTGTAACTGCAGTAAGAGTGCTTGTAATAAGTGCAACTACTACATCCTCATCCTCCGGTGGACCATCTGGTGAGGCAAAGGCAGGCGAGAAAGGCAATCAGCTACCACATTTTGGTTTCCAGGTTTATATTCCAGTTCATAATTGAAAGAGAGTAGTCTTGCAGACCATCTAGCAATACGATATCCTGCTCTTTTCAGTCCTTTCATGGTAAGCAACATTGTCAAAGGGCTGTGGTCTGTGGGCAACTTGACCGTGCGGCCCCACAGGTAAGTTCTCCATTTTTCACTAGCTCAGACACAATCAAGTGCTTCCTTTTCGACTGTAGAATATTTTCTCTCAGCATTACTTAGTGTCTTTGAAGCAAATGCAACAGTCCTCTCTGTGTTGTCTTCATGAAGTTGTGTGAGGACAGCCCCAAGTCCACAATCAGAAGCATCAGTAGTTACAATTGTGGGCAATGCAGGACTGAATAGGGCAAGTACTGGACTATGTACAATCAAGTCTTTCAACATTTTGAAACTAACTTGTGCATCCATTGTTCACACTAAGGTTGAACTTCCCCATAGTAATTCTCATTACAGTTCAATGACAGAAGCATAATTGGGAATGAATTTTGAATACCAGGAGGTAAGACTCAAGAAGAAACGTAAGGTTTGCAAATCTGTTGGAGGAGGAGCATTTGAAATTGCCAAGATATGAGCCGGATCAGGTTTTAGTCCAGCCTGTGAAATTGTATGCTCCAGAAAGGAGATCTAGTTTGTCTAAATTTGCATTTGGACTTATTGAGCTTGAGGCCTGCTTTGCTGATGCAGTTTAGTACAGACTGCAGGTTATTGTCATGCTCCTCCGAAGTATTTCCAAACACGATAATATAATCCAAATAGCACTGAACTCCATGTTGATTCTTCAAAATCAATGACATCATTTTTTGGAAGGCACTTGAGGCTGATGTGAGACTGTATGGAACATGTTTAAAAATGGAATAGTCCCTCAGGTGTAATAAATGCTGTGAGGTCTCTGCTATCTTCGTGCAACATAACCTGGTGGTATGCGCTCTGCAAATCAAGAGTAGAAAACATCTTTGCTCCACAGAGTTCTGCAAATACTACTTCTATGTGAGGAAGAGTATGGTTGTCAATCATAATAGCTGTATTTGGCTCCCTTAACACTACACAAAGGTGAATGCCTCCACCCTTCTTCTGCGTCACTACTATAAGTGAAACCCATTCCAAGGAGTTAATCTCTTCAATAATGTCCTCTTGAACAAGTTTTCTAAGTTCCTCTGAAACAGCTTCCCTGACTGAAAATGGTAAGTGCTGTAATTTCTGTCATACAGGCATCACATTATTCCGCATTTTAACTTTATGCAGAAACCCATAAGCAGAGCCGAGTTTCTCCTCAACCTGGTGTTGGGTCCCAGCTGAAACTGGTATGTGTACCGCAAGAGTGCTTTGCTAAGGAAGATCGCCTTTGTGGACAATGTAGAACTCTGCAGTTACACAGCAATCACCAAAAGTAACTATTGCTGGCAAGCAGCCACGTACTGGAATATGTTTTTTCAAATAGCACACCAAGTGAAGCTTGGATTCAGTAAGACGCACATCTTTAAAGTAATGCAAATAGATGGAATCAGGTAGTATAGATACTGCTGAGCCAGTGTCCAACATTAGCTGAATAGAGTGTGATTTGCCTGAGGGTATGGCGGAAACGTTTACCGAGCACTTTATTTGTTCTGGAATATGTGCAGTAGTGATTTTGTCCATGCTGAGCACAGTAACATCTGGTATTGTAAATGCATGCACCTGATGATTGAACTGGCTGCTGCGACATACTTTAGCAAAATGCCCAATATTTTTGCAATGATTGCACTGAGCTACTTTTGCCAGACATCCTGTGTAGCTTGCAAGGTGTTGTGGGCATGCTTTTACTGTATTTTGAATTTGCTGATATGGTGGTTTTTCATTAGTTTTCCTTTTGTAATTGTTTGTCTGCAGTGATAGTGAACTTTTCTGCAAAGGAGTCACAGCCTGGACTGTGCCTCTTGTATGCATGCTCATTATTTTGGCTTCAGCTATAGCTGACTCAATCTGGGTAGCAATGGCTATTGCTTTTTCTAGTGTAAGTTGTGGTTCTAGAAGTAAGCATTCTCTTATATGAAACATGGTTGTTTTCTCAATGAGCTGGTCTCTAATCATCTCATCTGCCGTATTCTCAAAGTCAAAAGTTACAATCAAACTCCTCACGGAAGCAATATACTGCATTATAGTCTCCCCTGGTTTCTGCTCACGCTGGCAAAATCTGTAGCGATTAGCTACTACATTAACTTTTGGTACAAAAAAGTTCTTTAATGCAGTGAGTGCAGTCTCATATTTATCGTCTGCAAGGGGAAAAGTGTAAAATATATGCTGCCCTTCTGCTCCAAGACAGTGGATTAGCAGAACACACTTTCTTACTTCAGAAATCTCTGTAGCACTGATTGCAAGCAGATAAGTCTCAAACATATGGATCCAGGCAGTAAAAGCAATTGGAGGCTCACCTGGGCTTTGTAGAAAGGGAGCAGATGGGTTCAGAGGCAGAAGATCCATCCTCATTGCCAAAATGTTGTAGTAGCCAGGCAAAGTACTAACAAACTTCACCAGGACTTTATTTTTTAAAGTGGAAACCTCTTTTCCAAGCTGCTGCACCCTCAGTAGCTCTCCCTCAGCCTCTTCAACTTGTCCCCCCTCCTTCCTGTTTCCTGTCCTTTTAGACTCCCAACAGCCAGTGCTCCCAATTCTAATAATTACAAGCAACATCTAAACACCACACAGTGCTCTCACATGGCAGCTATGATTAAGAATCCAAAATACCATGTTGGGAGTGGAGTTGGGGGAAGAGAGAGAGGAGGAATAAAAGCACACAGAACTCAAAGTCTAAATCCAGCAAAAACAGCACATGGAGCTGCATACCCTGTGGCAATAAGTACAAGTTAAGACTGTTCCTGGAATGTGGGAACAAAGGCAAAAAGTGAATGGTTTACATCACTTTGCAAGAGTTTGCAAGCACTAGCAGAGAGCACACAGCATGAGCAAAGAACAGCACCATTAGCTCAGAGGATTCTTCATAGGAGCAATGGAGACCACTGCAGCAGACGATTGGACTGTCAACCTGGAAGCAAATGGGACATTTATTACTTTTAAGTTGGACACTGATACACAAGCCAATGTCTTGCCAGAAACACTGTTAGTAACTGGAAGATAAAGCTACAGGTAGCAGAGCTTACAGGGGTGCGCTCATTCCCACTACATGTGTACATGAACTAAATGTATAGGAAAATAACAAACTGTATCTTCCAAATTTGTATGTAGTATAGTTGTAGCCATGTCAGTCCCAGGATGTTAGAGAGATAAGGTTAGTGTGGTAATATTTTTTATTGGACTTGTCTCCCACCAACAGAAGTTGGTCCAATAAAAGATATTACCTCACCCTCCTTGTCTCTCTTTTCCAATTTGTAATAGTACCAGGGAAAAGTGTACCTATTATTGGATTAAAAGTATGTCAAGCCATTGGTCTCATCAAGAAGATGCATTCAGGGAGGATCAGGAAACCAAAACAATTGAGGAAGAGTGAAAATGTTTCTCAGGAAATAGGGAAGATCTCAAAGTACAAAAAAAAAAAGGGCAGAGAGGGGAAGAGACCAACCACCCCACAATTAACACCCCTAACATGTTAAAAAGGGAACATTTTCCACTACCTGCAAGGGGAGAAATTTTGTAGGAGATGGCTGATGCTAAATATTTTTTGTTGTTAAACTCTTAAGGTATGCATCAGCAGTCTTCTGGCAAGGCCTATTGGAAAAACAAAGCATGTTTGTGCACATTCAGTACCCCCTTTGGGAGACACTGTTTCTGCAGATTGCCATTTGGGTTCTGCTCAACACCCAGCATGTTTCACCAGAAAATACAAATTTTTTTTGATCCTATGGAGAGTACTAAGGTTTACATAGATGACATTTTCATCAGGGAGGGGGGTGGAGTAGGGAATCCAAAACACTAGAAGAGCATGACCAGAGGCTCCACACATCTTTGTCTAGAGCTGATGGGCTGAACAAAAATGTAAATTCTGTACAACAGAAATAACAAACCTGGGAGAGAACACAGCAAGGTTGAGGCCATCAACAACATGCCTGCCCCAGTAGACAAGGAAGAAATACAGAGATTCCTCGGAATCATGAACTATGTAGGGAAATTTGTGCCCACTTTAGCTGCCCGAACCAGCAACCTGAGCTGTATTATGCAAAGCTGTCCAGTGAACATGGGATGCAAATGTTAATAAAGAGAAACTGAAGGAATTAGAGCAGGGGTGGGCAAACTTTTGGCCTGAGGGCCACATCTGGATATGGAAATTGTATGGCAGGCCATGAATGCTTACAAAATTGGAGGTTTGGGTGCGGGAGGGGGTAAGGGGTGGGGCCAGAAACGAGGAGTTCAGGGTGCAGGAGGGGGCTCCAGGCTGGGGCAGGAGGTTGGGGTGCAGGGAGGGCGGGTGAAGGCTCTGGCTGGGGATGTGGGCTCTGGGGTGGACTGGGGATGAGGGGTTTGTGGTGCAGGAAGGTGCTCCATGTTGGGACCAAGGGGTTCAGAGGGTGGGAGGGGGATCAGGGCTGGGGCACGGGGTTGGGGAATGGGAGGAGGTCAGGATACAGGCTCTGGGCAGCGCTTACCTCGAGCAGCTCATGGAAGCAGCAGCACGTCCCCTCTCCAGCTCCTATGTGGAGGTGCGGCCAGGTGGCTCTGCGTGGTGTCCAGTCTGCAGGCTCTCTGGTGGTGTCTGCGGTTCCCAGTCAATGGGAGCTGCAGGGGGTGGCACTTGGGGAGGGGGCAGCGTGCGGAGCCCCATAGCTACGCCTATGCATAGGAGCTGGAGGGGGGACATGCCACTGCTTCTGGGAGCTGCAAGGAGCCATGGCATGCACGGAGTGAGTGAGCAGGAGCTCAAGGGCCGGATTAAAAGGTCCAATGGGCTGGACGTGGCCTGTGGGCCGTAGCTTGCTCACCCCTGAATTAGAGGACCCAGTTCTGAGGTTCCGTGACAGTAAGCACAAAACTAAGTTGTCCCCAGATGTTGCCAAGGAAGGTATTGGCACATGACAGTATGGTCAGAATTGGAGACCAGTGGCTTATGCACCATGGGGATTAACAAAAACTGAGTGTTAATATGCTCAAATAGAGAAGGAGGCCTTATTACATGGGCGTAAAAGTTTAACATATTTATTTATGGGAGGTCTGTTTTATGTGAAACAAACCATAGACTACTTATTACCAGTGCCAAAAGGGGTCAGGCAACCCCTACCTCTGCCCCAGAATACACAGATTATTTTTTCAATTACAAATGTATGATTTGTAAATTGAATTCAAACCTGGGAGAAATTTGATGGTTGCAGACACATTCTCTAGAGCATTTGACAAAAGTGCAATGGAACAAAGTCCAGATTTTGTACATGTCATTCTGATTAAAAAAACCTGTCCAGGTGTAACACCAACAGATCCTAGTCTTCAGTGGGCAGGGTCGAACCTGGGACCTCTGGAGCTTAGAGCATGAGCCTCTACCGCATGAGTGAAAAGCCAACTGACTGTAAGCTATGGCTGTGGATCAGACTCATTTTCTCTCTAAGTGGTCTTGGTGCTACTAGATGGGACAGAACACCACACCCAGGAGGTGTGTGTGTTACACCTGGAAATCAGGCTCCTTCTGCCATTCCCAAGTCACTGCAGCACCAACCTGTCCCAGTGCTGACTCTCTTGCTGACACACCCACTTTCTGTCAGTCTCAGGGACACATTTCTGCTTGCAGCTTCCCCCAGGATCTCCAGCATCACACCCTGCATTCAGCCTCCACCAACCCCACAGGATAGAACAGTCATCCTGCATTAATCACAGCTAAAGCCAGCAGTACAGAAGACAGAGTATCCAGTGTACTTGCAGCAAGAGGACACACTCCTATTGCATAGACATACAGTGAGGGACAGTGCCATTCTACAGATTATTTGTACTCCAGAAGTCCCAGTCAAGGCCCTGGTATACTGTGTGCGGCCCAGAGTAAAGACCATCCCCTGTCCTAGAGACAAGATAACAGAAATAGACCAAAAGTAATAGCCAGGCAACACTTATACATGTCACAAGTAGAGAGTTAGTTCTATCTCCCCTCGCAAACCAATGCCCCATCACTGACAAGAGGCCCCAGCCAACCTGCCACACTACTTGCTGCTCTGAATCAGGCTGGAAGAAACGCAGAGCAAGAAGATACCCTCCTCTCACACACAAACCTGACAGTAAAACACTTCACACAACAACTAGACTATATGCATACCTGAGCCATTTGTGACAAAGTGAAGATGATGCTCCCATGACATGAGAGTGACAGCTGGATAACACAACTGGATTAAAAATGAGTAAATTGATAAATTGAAAAAAAATTGTAAATGGGGAATTATTATCCAATGAGGATTTGTTTCTAGAGGGGGGTCTCGCAGGAATCTGTTCCGGGCCCAGTGCTATTCAATATCAGTGATCTAGAGCAGGCGTGGGCAAACTACGGCCCACAGGCCG
Organism: Dermochelys coriacea; assembly: GCF_009764565.3. Lineage (NCBI taxonomy): Eukaryota > Metazoa > Chordata > Testudines > Dermochelyidae > Dermochelys > Dermochelys coriacea. Next base: position 305,614 of record NC_050069.1, on the reverse strand, counting down.
CATCCGGCCCATCAGACCTTTTAATCTGGCCCTTGAGCTCCCACCAGGGAGCAGCATTGGGGGCTTGCCCCACTCCGGCGCTCCAGCTGGGGAGTGAGCTTGGGGGCTTGCCCCACTCTGTGCATGCCGTGGCTCCGCACGGCTCTTGGAAGCAGCAGCATGTCATCCCTCCGGCTCCTATGTGTAGGGGCAGCTAGGGAGCTCCGTATGCTGCTCCCGTGCCAAGCGCTGACCCCCGCAGCTACAGTTGGCTGGGAACCGTGGCCAATGGAAGCTGCAGGGGCAGCATTTGCAGATGGGGCAGCGCACAGAGCTGCCTAATCCAGCAACTGCAGACAGAGGAGAACTTAATGGGCTCTGTAGCATCACCTCTTTCCTCCTTCTTCCCAGCAGCAGAGACAGTAGGACACAGTCATCAAATGAGCAAAACTGCAATTGCTATAGCTCTTAAAATACATATTGTGTCTATATAAAACCTCCCTCCATCAATGAGATGCCTCCAACAGCTAGAGGATCTCCACTCTCTCAAGAGGAAGCAGAGCCTGGGTCCCTCCCTCACCTCTAGGAACCAGTTTAGCAGCTAAATCTCATGGGTCTGGAAGTTTTTAATTTGTGACCCATGAAGCAGTATCTCCAATTCCCTTACCATGCTGCCAGATCCCAGCACTGCATTAGGACATGGGTTGCTTGGAGCAAGTAAATGGAGGGAGAGTATAATGTCAGCCTCCCATTTGTACCCCCGCTTTGCACTACTCTAGGCTTCTCTAGCATTGTCCGTTCCTAGAACACAGCAGCAGTCTAGCACAAAGGGTTGTTGAGAACATTTTCCATAACTTGGCATCTGATGCACCACCAGCAGCTCACCTTAACTCAGTTCCCTGGGAAGTGAAGTAGTCAACTGATCTCTGATATCTGGCACACCATAGATCACCACCACTGTCACTGAGGCTGATCATCTAGTTCTGTTCTAGGACTATATTAGCATGACGTGCTACATGAGAGTTGCCAAAGTGCAAAAGAGAGACAGACCCCTCACTCCCAAAGGACTGAGGTCAAAGCACTGAGTGGCTAGGCAGCAGTTCTGCAGTAAAGGACCTGGGGGCTACAGTGGACAAGAAGCTGGATATGAGTCAACAGTGTGGCCTTGTTGCCAAGAAGGCTTACAGCATTTTGGGCTGTATAAGTAGGAGCATTGCCAGCAGATTGAGGGGCGTGATCATTCCCCTCTATTTGGCATTGGTGAGGCCTCATTTGGAGTACTGTGTCCAGTTTTGGGCCCCACACTACAAGAAGGATGTGGAAAAATTGGAAAGGATCCAGTAGAGGGCATCAAAAATGATTAGGGGGCTGGAGCATATAATTTATGAGGAGAGGTTGAGGGATCTGGGATTATTTAGTCTGCAGAAGAGAAGAATGAGGGGGGATTTGTTAGCTGCTTTCAACTACCTGAAGGGGGATTCCAAAGAGGATGGATCTAGACTGTTCTTAGTGGTAGCAGATGACAGAACAAGGAGTAATGGTCTCAAGTTGCAGTGGGGGAGGTTTAGGTTGGATATTAGGAAAAACTTTTTCTCTAGAAGGGTGGTGAAGCGCTGGAATGGGTTACCTAGGGAGGTGGTAGAATCTCCTTCCTTAGAGGTTTTTAAGGTCAGGCTTGACAAAGCCCTGGCTGGGATGATTTAGTTGGGGATTGGTCCTGCTTTGATCAGGAGGTTGGACTAGATGACCTCCTGAGGTCCCTTCCAACCCTGATTTTCTATGATTCTATTATTCTAAAGCCAGACAATTTAAGACGATATAAGGTGCAGATTTATAACAGTGTTACCACATTTGACCATTATTTTGGGGTATGCTCATTTATTAGGGTTACACTTTGGGGGAGGGTGTTCTGTAATTCTATCAATGTACTACTTCTGTCACTTGTGTTCTCATACGGCGCTCTACTTCTCCCTGCTGCAAGTTCCCTCCCAATGGAGCTATCCTGAGAGACCTAGTTCCCCAGGGCTGGGTTCTTCCAGCCCCAGAATCAGACGAACACACATGCACATTAAGAGAGTGCTTCTAAGAGGACCAGGTTAATCAGCACTCCCAAGCTGACCCCTTATATGTCCCTGGACTCAGTAGGCTGGGTCGAGCAGCATTTCCAAGATGTCACCCTCATACGCCTTGGGAACCGCACCGGAATAGAGCATACCTGAGCAGGCTGGGTTGAGCAGCACTTTCAAGGTGCCACCCTCATATGTCCCAGGTTCAGCGCATAACTATCCCCACTTTCACATTACAATTGTTCTGGTAGTAATCCACTTGATGAGCAAACCCCACAGGATTTTTGGGCGCTGCAGGGATCTTTAGCTTAGGTACGAGGAACATTGCTGCAGAGCGAATGAGGAAGCCAAAAAACATCCACGGGGAGTGGGGAGGAAGAGGAGAGAGAGAGAAGCAACCAGCTTAACCATGAAAGTTATTTATTGCCCGGTAATAACCATAGGGCAGCCAAATAACAAAAGAATTATAATATTAAATCTAACTTAAATTTGATTATAAAAGTCAGGTTTAGAAAACTATAACTGATCACACAAGTCAGGGTCAGAAGGTTAGAGAGAGAGAGAATGAGAGAGAGAGTGGTGGTAGTAGCTGAGGGTCTGGAGTGCTGGAGACAGGCAGAACCCACAGCACGATCAGTCAGGAGAAGATGAAGTCCCAATGGAACTGATACAGATTTTAAATTCAGGCATCAGAACATTTACTTGAGCATGGGTAGGGGTTTTTGTAGGGAAAGAACAATCGTTCAAGGGAGAACACTACTTTTGTTTATGGGTAAACTGATGGCTCAAGGGAGTATCCCAAAGTTGTTTTGTTCAGGCTAGACAATAGGAACTGATCATTCCTGGCTTTGTGTGGTGTTCCTTGGAGGGAGCTCACAGTACAATTAGGAAGCTTCACTATTTTGGATACCAATAAAGGATTTATTACTAGAATTGATCTGATAACTACAGAGCTGGGTATGTGCAGACGTGGGTTCATTAACATCTGGAGCAGAGATCCCCCATCATGCAGTGCTTCCCTGCTTTTCTAGTTCCAGAGTTCCATGTGGTTCTTGCCTTGGAATCTCTGTTCGCCATTCTGTATGCTAATGGAGATGCCTCCCTGTCCCATCTTCTATGCAACTGAGCCTAGGGGAGTTTCCTCAATCCTGTCACTTTTGTCCCAGGGGTTTAGGTGTGTTTCCCACTGCCTTTTCATTGCTTTTTGTAAGTCTTTCTTCTGATGCAGATTTGGTTCAAGCAAAGGCTGGGGGGTGGGGGGGGCGCCTTTTGTGAGTCAGACAGGCTGGGTATTGCACTCAGGTTCCCCAAGAACACAGAGCTGATAGGTAACAACAGTGAAGGTAATTAACCATCAGAACAATTTACCAAAGGCTGTGGGGAATTCTCCATCACCTGGAGTCTGTAAATCAAGTCTGGATCTTTCTAGAAGAGCTGCTCTACCTCTGTCAGGAGTTATTTGGCTTGAAGCAGGAATCCCTGGGTGAGGTTCTCTGGCCTGTATTAAACTGAAGTTCAGCCTAGATGATCAGAATAGTCTTTTCTGTCCCCCTTCCACTTCCCCCCCACGCAAAAAAAAAAGTCTGTCTAGGACATATAACATTCTGAGCCACATTCATTCAGCCATTGACATCTGCACACCTGACAGTAAGAGGACATCCCCCAGCATACACAAAACACAAGAGAGTCACTCTGCACCCAGCACTGGATTAGGCAATCGTGAGGCCTAGAAACACCACAACAGAGTTCCCTGTGGCTTCATCCCTGTAGCACTTTAGCCCCACTCTCACAGTCATAAGGGTCCCCTCACCTTTCCCAGATTGGCAAGGGTTATACTCTGGGTCCCCGATCTCCTCTCCCTCCAGGAGCAGCAGATCTGAAACCCCCCACCCCACCCTACCCTACCCTTTTTAAGCAGCATGGGATCCCTCTCCCTTAGGAGAAAGGAAGGACAGCCAAAACTCCCTCAGTACTTACCTCAGCTACAGGGTGTCTCTGATTGGGTGGGTGGCCCAGGACCTCTTTACTCTTCTCTTATTACAGAGAGTTCTCTGCTGGTCATTGACAGGGCTCCTGGAACCGTGGGGCTGGGAGTTAATGCTCCAGTGAGAATCATGGGATAGTTCCACCCTCTCAGAGTCAGGTTCCAGATGCTCTGCAGAACATGTTGGCATGTCACTAGTTTAGTTGCCTTTCAGGTACATTTGCAAGCTTTTGTCCAACCCAAAATGCGTGCACACACACACACACACACCACCACCACGCAGACTCAAATATACAAGGCAGACAGCAAGACAACATTCCATACACCCACATACCAAGAGACAGAGACAATGCACACACACACCACTACACACCAAACTAGTCTATACTATGATTAGGATACCATCAAGATAAACAAGGGACTTAAATTTAGGATCTTCTAATCCATCAGCAGAAATTGTGACCCAGACAGACACAAGTGTATGCAAATTACACAGACTCCAACATCAAGTAAAGTCCTAATGTAACTCACAACATCAACAAACCACCACCTCCCTGCAGCTAGGCTAGAGCTGAGAAGGCAAAGCAGGCCTGCAAAAAACAGAAACCTGATTTCAATTTCAGGAGCAATTTCAGGAGAAAAAAAAAACACAACAGGGAAAATTCCTAAAGAGAACCTAAGCTAATGGGCAACTAACCAGTCAGGAAGGTAGGAAAAAAAGTTTCCAACAACCATAATCCAAGACCTGCCCTCAGGTCTGTCTTTATTCTCAAATAAGAGTTTCAGAACAAGAGTAAATAAAGTGTGAAGGCTGGGTACTAACCTAAACTTTCCCAGCTCCCATCAGATGGGAGAAAAGAGACCACACCTTTCTCTTTAGTAGCCCTTCCTAGCTACTAGGATATACCCAAGTTCTTCTTGCCAGCTACACCTACCCACAGACGCAGGATGCCTTGTTTCTAGCTTCCCGTGGGCTCCTAATCGTATGCCCTGGTGGCTATAGTTCCCAGTTTTAAAGGATCCAAGGGCTTGAACAGGTACACAGGGATGTATGAGTGTACCCCTTCATCCACAAAATAATTTCACAAATTAATAGTTTCACAAAATAATTAATTTAAAAGAGAGACTGATAGTTTGTTTCACTGACGTCCAGCTAATATCCAGACAAATTATACTTGCTTTAACAAAAAGTCTAGACTGTCACAAAAAAATAAAAAAATCTAACTTTAGAAAGCCTGAAAATGAACAGCTAAGGAATCCTGCTTTATAATCCCTTATCATTCACTATCACACCTTCCCAATTTACACCATCCTCCCAACCATAACTTTGAACAAATATATGCTAATATGTCAAAGTAACACATTAGTAGGTGACCGTACAATCCCATTTCCTTGCCAAGAGATCAATTTCCAAGCCACTATAACACTGATATATAATGCCTCAGATACTGCAAAAAAAGCTGTATATATGGTAATTACTACCCAGTGCACTTGACATCTGTTCACTGTCTCCCACTATGTTACCATGCATGATCCCTACAAATAGCCATTTGGGAGGAGGAAGGTGTCAAGGGAATGAGGGTGATGGTTAATGTTGGCTATTAGCTCCTTGCTCTTTATTCCTTTCCTGCAGCTCCCCTGCCCCTCATGGCTCGTCGGTCCCAGAGCTCCTCACAGGGGGACAACCCCCTGGACCCTAACTACCTGCCACCCCATTACAAGGAGTATTACCGGCTGGCTCTGGATGTGCTAGCTGAGGAGGGGCAAGAGAGTTATCATCATTTTCTGGATGAAGAAGGAGCCCCTGACTTTCTCTGCAGCACAGAGGTAGATCACATCACTCAACATCTCCAGAAGCCCCAGTATGCCAATCAGGAGGGCAGCTGCATGGATGCCATGCATGACAATGACATGGACGGATCTTCTGGGACTTATTGGCCTATGAATTCTGACCTTGCTGTCCCTGAGCTTGATCTGGGGTGGCCAATGGTCTTTGGATTCAAGGGTACTGAGGTAACAACTCTGGTGCAGCCACCACCTCCAGACAATCCCAGCATCAAGGAAGAAGCCCGTAGGATGATCCGAGCTGCACAGCAGGTGAGATTGAACAAAGGCCAGGAACCAACAGAACTGAAGGGGATGGGGCAGGATGCGGCAGCTCTGCACTGATTCCCTCTTCTCTTCCCTGTGCAAAATTACACTCAGGACCCCTTAGGCCACTCTGACAATTGAAAGGGGTTTTACAGGACTGGAAACAGCTTCCTGAGACTTCCCTCATACAGGGGCCTCCCTAGTTTGTGTAGAGCAATGTAAAGGCTCTGCATTGGCATTCCTCTCAGTCCCTGGCATGGGGAGGGAAAGGGAAGGTGTTGGATGCACGGCCAGCATTCACTGTACTACAGTTATTCTCTGCTGCCAAGAGGCCATAGGAAACTGCATAAGTTAGAGCAGCCCTGAGGCTATGCTGCACTAGAGGTTACACAGGACTCTGCATGGTCTCAGAACACGAGGAGCCCAAAGATGGCTTAAGGACACCTCCCCCACTGCCAACTTTAAAGAATATAGGCAATACCTACAGAATGGGGGAATTGTATCTTGGAAAGCTATAAATCCTGAAAAGGATTTAGGGGGTCACAGTGGACAGGCTACTGAACATGAGCTCCCACTGAGACACTGCAGATGTATAAAACAGAGAGAGTGAATGGGTGTAGGGAAGTGATTTTTACATTGGTGAGTCCGGTACTGGAATACTGCGTCCAAGTTTAGTGTCTACATTTTAAAAGGGGTGTTGAAAAAGTGTAGAAGATATAAAGAAGAACCACAAAAATTATTCCTAGGCTGGAAAAAAAATGCTTTATAGTGAGACAAAGGACTCAGTCTGTTCAGCATATCAAAAAGATGTTTAAGAGGTGACTTGATTATGATGTAGAAGTATCTTAATGGGGAGAAAAAAACAGCTATTAAAGGTCTCTTTAATTTAGCTAAAAGAATAGGAGTACTTGTGGCACCTTAGAGACTAACAAATTTATTTGAGCATAAGCTTTTGTGAGCTACAGCTCATTTCATCGGATGCATTCAGTGGAAAATACAGTGGGGAGATTTATATACACAGAGAACATGAAACAATGGGTGTTACCATACACACTGTAACGAGAGTGATCAGGTAAGGTGAGCTATTACCAACAGGAGAGCGGGGTGGAGGAAAAAAACCTTATGTAGTGATAATCAAGGTGGGCCATTTCCAGCAGTTGACAAGAATGTATGAGGAACGGAGAATGGGAAATAGTTTTACTTTGTGTAATGACACATCCACTTCCAGTCTTTATTCAAGCCTAAGTTCATTGGCACCCTGACAGCAGGATTGTCTGGCTATGTAGACTCCCTCCTCAGGTCCTACGCTACCAGCACTCCCAGCTATCTTCGAGACACCACTGACTTCCTGAGGAAACTACAATCCATCGGTGATCTTCCTAAAAACACCATCCTGGCCACTATGGATGTAGAAGCCCTCTACACCAACACTCCACACAAAGATGGACTACAAGCCATCAGGAATAGTATCCCTGATAATGGCACAGCAAACTTGGTGGCTGAATTTTGTGATTTTGTCCTTACCCGTAACTATTTCACATTTGGGGACCTTCAAATCAACGGCACTGCTATGGGTACCCACATGGCCCACAGTATGCCAACATTTTTATGACTGACTTAGAACAACGCTTCCTCAGCTCTCGTCCCCTAATGCCTCTACTCTACTTGTACTACGTTGATGACATCTTCATCATCTGGACCCATGGAAAAGAAGCCCTTGAGGAATTCCACCAGGATTTCAATTTCAATTTTCAATTTCCATCCCACCATCAACCTCAGCCTGGACCAGTCCACACAAGAGATCCACTTCCTGGACACTTCGGTGCTAATAAGCGATGGTCACATAAACACCACCCTAAACCGGAAACCTACTGACCGCTATGCCTACCTACATGCCTCCAGCTTTCATCCAGACCACACCACACTATCCATTGTCTACAGCCAAGCTCTATGATAGAACTGCATTTGCTCCAACCCCTCAGACAGAGACAAACACCTACAAGATCTTTATCAAGTGTTCTTACAACTACAGTACCCACCTGCTGAAGTGAAGAAACAGATTGACAGAGCCAGAAGAGTACCCAGAAGTTACCTACTACAGGACAGGCCCAACAAAGAAAATAACAGAATGCCACTAGCCATCACCTTCAGCCCCCAACTAAAACCTCTCCTGCGCATCATCAAGGATCTATAACCTATCCTGAAGGATGAACCAATCACTCTCACAGATCTTGGGGGACAGGCCAGTCCTTGCTTACAGGCAGCCCCCAAACTGGAAGCAAATATTCACCAGCAACCACACACCACACAACAGAACCACTAACCCAGGAACCTATCCTTGCAACAAAGCCCGTTGCCAACTCTGTCCACATAGAATCATAGAATCATAGAATCATAGAATATCAGGGTTGGAAGGGACCCCAGAAGGTCATCTAGTCCAACCCCCTGCTCAAAGCAGGACCAAGTCCCAGTTAAATCATCCCAGCCAGGGCTTTGTCAAGCCTGACCTTAAAAACCTCTAAGGAAGGAGATTCTACCACCTCCCTAGGTAACGCATTCCAGTGATTCACCACCCTCTTAGTGAAAAAGTTTTTCCTAATATCCAATCTAAACCTCCCCCATTGCAACTTGAGACCATTACTCCTCGTTCTGTCATCTGCTACCATTGAGAACAGTCTAGAGCCATCCTCTTTGAAACCCCCTTTCAGGTAGTTGAAAGCAGCTATCAAATCCCCCCTCATTCTTCTCTTCTGCAGACTAAACAATCCCAGCTCCCTCAGCCTCTCCTCATAAGTCATGTGCTCTAGACCCCTAATCATTTTTGTTGCCCTTCGTTGTACTCTTTCCAATTTATCCACATCCTTCCTGTAGTGTGGGGCCCAAAACTGGACACAGTACTCCAGATGAGGCCTCACCAGTGTCGAATAGAGGGGAACGATCACGTCCCTCGATCTGCTCGCTATGCCCCTACTTATACAACCCAAAATGCCATTGGCCTTCTTGGCAACAAGGGCACACTGCTGACTCATATCCAGCTTCTCGTCCACTGTCACCCCTAGGTCCTTTTCCGCAGAACTGCTGCCGAGCCATTCGGTCCCTAGTCTGTAGCGGTGCATTGGATTCTTCCATCCTAAGTGCAGGACCCTGCATTTATCCTTATTGAACCTCATTAGATTTCTTTTGGCCCAATCTTCCAATTTGTCTAGGTCCTTCTGTATCCTATCCCTCCCCTCCAGCGTATCTACCACTCCTCCCAGTTTAGTATCATCCGCAAATTTGCTGAGAGTGCAATCCACACCATCCTCCAGATCATTTATGAAGATATTGAACAAAACGGGCCCCAGGACCGACCCCTGGGGCACTCCACTTGACACCGGCTGCCAACTAGACATGGAGCCATTGATCACTACCCGTTGAGCCCGACAATCTAGCCAGCTTTCTACCCACCTTATAGTGCATTCATCCAGCCCATACTTCCTTAACTTGCTGACAAGAATGCTGTGGGAGACCGTGTCAAAAGCTTTGCTAAAGTCAAGAAACAATACATCCACTGCTTTCCCTTCATCCACAGAACCAGTAATCTCATCATAAAAGGCGATTAGATTAGTCAGGCATGACCTTCCCTTGGTGAATCCATGCTGACTGTTCCTGATCACTTTCCTCTCCTCTAAGTCTATTCTATCTATACATATCTATACATACATATCTATTCGGGGACACCATCATAGGGCCTAATCACATCAGCCACTCTATCAGAGGCTCGTTCACCTGCATATCTACCAATGTGATATATGCCATCGTGTGTCAGCAATGCCCCTCTGCCATGTACATTGGCCAAACTGGACAGTCTCTATGTAAAAGAATAAATGGACACAAATCAGATGTCAAGAATTATAACATTCAAAAACCAGTCAGAGAACACTTCAATCTCATTGGCCACTCGATTACAGACCTAGAAGTGGCAATTCTTCACCAAAAATCTTCAGAAACAGACTCCAATGAGAGACTGCTGAATTGGAATTAATTTGCAAACTGGATACAATTAACTTAGGCTTGAATAAAGACTGGGAGTGGATGTGTCATTACACAAAGTAAAACTATTTCCCTATGTTTATTCCCCCCTCCTGCTCCCCCGTTCCTCACATGTTCTTGTGAACTGCTGGAAATGGCCCACCTTGATTATCACTACAAAAGGTTTTTTCCTGCTCACCTTATCTGATCACTCTTGTTACAGTCTGTATGGTAACACTCATTGTTTCATGTTCTCTGTGTATATAAATCTCCCCACTGTATTTTCCACTGCATGCATCCGTGAAGTGAGCTGTAGCTCACGAAAGCTTATCCTCAAATAAATGTGTTAGTCTCTAAGGTGCCACAAGTACTCCTTTTCTTTTTGCGGATACAGACTAACACCGCTGCTACTCTGAAACCTTTAATTTAGCAGATAGGTTACAAGCTGAAGATAAATTAAAATTAGAAATAAAGCACATATTTTTAATAGTGATGGTGGTTAGCCATTGGAACAAGTTACCAAGAGAAGAGTTGGGTTCTTCATATCTTGATGATTTCAGATCAAGACAGGATGCTTTGTTGGAAGATATGCTTATTCAAACCGAAATTATCATGGACAATAGGGGGTAATGGTGAAATTCTCAGGCCTGTGTTAGGCAGGAAATCAGACTAGGGATATGTCTATGCCACAAGTACTACAGGCTATGCCACTGTAGCATAGACACTTACTACAGTGATGTGGGGGGGTTTTCCATCGCAGTAGTAAACCCACTCACCCCCTCAGCAGGCAGTAGCTAGGGCAATGGACGAATTCTTCCATTGACCTAGCTGCATCTACAGTGGGGTTAGGTCAACCTAGGTGTCATGCAGGGCATGAATTTTTTCATAGCCCTGAGTGATGTAGCTAAGTCAACCTAAGTTTTAGGTGTAAATCAGACCTAGATGATCTCATGATTCATTCCAGCCTTAAAGTGTAAGAATTCTTACTCCAGGGACATGAAGTGAGTCCAGAAGGGGCAGGTGCCAGAGTAGGGCACAGAACAAGTCCATGTGGTGTCAGGGTAGGGGGAAGGAATGCAGCAAGTACAACAGAGGCAGATGCTGGGGAGGGAGGGACTGTGCTGTAAGCAGCTGCAAGTGAATGCTCATATATAGGGATGACGAAGGCAGGCCTAAAACTGGACTGTCCTTATCTCACTCTCTCTCCCACAGGTAGTAGCTATAGTGATGGACATTTTCACAGATGTGGATCTACTGAGTGAGGTGCTGGATGCTGCTGCCCGCAGGGTCCCTGTGTATATCCTCCTGGACAAAATGAACTCCCAGCTCTTCCTAGACACAGCTGCTAAGTGCAAAGTCAACCTCAACTATATGGAGGTGATCTGGGCGGGTTCATCGCTGGGACCCAATGGTCTGGTCCTGAGGAGCTGGAGGGAGGGAGGAGGGAGGGGTTTACGAGGTGGATGGGTGTAAGGGGCCAGGAGAGAAAGGAGTTATCTCAGTAATGAGGGGGAGATAAAGGCGGGAGGAAGCCTGGGTAATGTTATGATGAGACACTGTAGCTGGACAGAAAGGCAAATAGAGAAGCTAGATATTATGGGAGAGATGGGTATGAAGAAATGAGCTAATGAGGGACGGGGAGGGCAAGAGCAGCTGCTGCCTTTGGAAGTCACTGCCTCATCTCTCTGCTGGTTTGCAGTTCCTGAGGGTCCGGACAGTTTCTGGCCCCACCTATTACTGCCGCACGGGGATGTCCTTCAAAGGGCATGTGAAAGAGAAGTTCCTGTTGGTGGACTGCATGGTGGTGCTAAGTGGCAACTACAGGTGAGGGGGTGTAGGGAGGGTCTGCAGAATGACATGGCCCTGTCTTCATTAGGAAGAGATGCTGGTGGAAGATTGCGCTCTAACTATGACAGTTACAATTAAATGTCAGTGGCAAGGTTGTATCCCTTAAACTCAACATTGGCGCACAATGCACGATTATTCCAAGGGATAATATATAATTCTGTAGCTAAGGAAACTACAGAAATCTAAAGCCAAGCTTGTTTCATATCCAGGACATAAAATATCTATAGAAAAGTTAGTAATTGTTACAACTAATTTAAACACTCAAAATCACTGCAGACACCAGCATTGCTAGGGACACTAAGTCCAAATACCACCTGGCTGAAGCCACAACATAATCAGCCCGGACTGAGTCATATCAGTGATTGTGTCCGGAGAAAACATAGTCAGGTTTTTGAAATATTTTTTAATTTCAGCCCAGCATCAAACCTAAGTGTTATCATACAATAATTAAAGTTGCTAAAAAGATGGGTGGGTTGTTAAAATCAGCATCTAGTTACAAGTATGGGAGTGACTATTGCATAATATTAATATATAGAAGTTACTATGTCAATGACTGTGTTATACTTCTGAGTTTAGATAGGTCAATCTGATGAAAACAGCATACTAAGTACTTTTGGTACTAAAGTGAGTGGCCCCACATTAAAAACCCAGATAAAAAAAATTATTACCTCATTGAGGCAGGGAGCATGCTGTATGGATCTTGGTGAGAGACTGAGATAGTACTTGTGAGGAATGGGATGCTCTTCCTTGCAGATTTCTTGTCTCAGCGCTGTACAGGTGGGTACTTTATTTACAAATAAAAAGAATGTATTAAAATAACTTTAAAATATTTAATTAAAAAAAATTCAGCACAGGACAATCATATTAGCATATTTTACCATAACCCTCATTCTCCTTTCCCCCATCTCCTCTTCTCTGTGGTTACCACTTGATATGTTAGATCTCTCAGTTTAGAACATGAGCCTATTAGTCTTGGGACTGACTGATGCCCAATAATCAATAAGTGTTAATCGGGGGAACTCTTGTGGGCTGTAGAAAGCTGCCAGAGTAGTACTTGGTGCTAGTAGAAGGCTAGACTTAGTGCATGGTGGATGTGAAGTGGTGCCACTGGTTTGACACATCAGATGCTAACCACATCTCATCTTTTCTGTATCTTGGTACAGTTTTATGTGGTCCTTTGAGAAGATTCATCGAAGCATCGCTCACATCTTCCAAGGGGAGCTGGTGTCTAGTTTTGATGAAGAATTCCGAATTCTCTTTGCTCAGTCAGACCCTCTCATTCCTCCAGCCAATGTCTTGGTGAAGGCAGAGAACCCATTTACCATGGCCTCCTTTGGCAACAATATGCCCTTCTTTCCAAAGAAACCACACCTGCTGTTCCAGAGGGATGACAATGTCTTTCCGCCCTTCATGGACAGAGTCGATCCAGATAGATGCTTCTTGTCAGCCTTTAGACGGGATGAACTGATGCGCCATACTATGGAGGGGTCAGCAATGCGCATGTATTCTAAGAAGGCAGAAATGGAGAATTCTCAGATTGATCCTGTCAGAGGTTTATTTCGCTCCAGGCAGTTAGAGCTGGATTCCTTTAAGAGGCACAGCTTTGCTGAAGGAACCTTTGAAAACTTTTCTTCTTCAAAGCAGTGTTCTAGGCAGATGTTCATGAACAATCTGGATGACTTTAAAACGCAGTCCAGTCACTTTCAAAAGGACCAGTTCTACCAGTATCAATTTGAACATCCCTATGGTTCCAGCAGGCCTCAGGGGTTCTTTGAGCGAATCCGAGGGGGTAGGCCGGGATTCAATGAAATGGAGGACTATGCACAGGACCCCAGATACCCTGAACTTGAATCCCACTTCCCACAAGAGGGTTTCCCCTTAAGGCTAGATTATGAGCATTCAAATTCTTCCAGGGAAGTGAGGCATGGTTCTGACCAGGTAAACCCTGCAGGGAATGGCCCATTAGGGCTGATGTCACTAAGGAGGCAAAACATAGGACAGAAATTCATGTGCCAGACATCCCCCACACAGAAGCAGAGCCTGGAACAACGACTGTTTTTACAAAACCAGGACCCAGATCAGGACAAGAAGACCCAGGAAAATAGAACAGGTTTGCGTAACTGGAGGATTTCTTCATACCTGAGTGCATATCAGTCAGAACCAGGAGACGAAGGCATCCCAATGCCCATGGAATCAGAGTCATATAATGATGTTTCGAGCCTTGGAGAGCCCCTCACAAAGTACCCCAGTGACCTGATCCCATCTTTCAAGTCTCCTATGTCATTTAATAATAAATCATTGGGAATTGAAAGCGCCAAAGAGTCGGCAGGTACTGAGAGAGCAGGCGAGGAGACCTCCCTTGTGAAACAGGATTCCTTTAGATCCAGGATAAATCCTTTGATCCAGAGGAGCTCAAGGCTCAGATCTTCTTTGATTTTTAATGCTGCCAATTTAGATCAGCAGAATATGACAATGGAGAAGGTTCAGATGATGCAAAAGGAGCAAATGTCCAGTGAGATTATAAAAGACAATGAAACTATAAAGGCAGCCACCTCTTCTAAAGTGGCAGAGCTTTTAGAGAAGTATAAAACTGTGGGCAAAGACATAGAGAGTGCTACAGTTAGTCACACCAAAGCTGTTTCCAGTTTTCTACAGGAAGAATCTCAGAAAAAATGTACCAAAGCTGTTCAATATAAGATCCTGGAGAGTAGGGTGCTAGACTCAAAAGAATCCTTCAGTAGTTACAAGATGCACATTGAGTCTGAGAAACAGCTTGGTATGTCTCCCTCAGCCACCCAGCTCCTTGACACACTAAGTAAAGATCCTGTAACAAATATTAGCAGCAAAATGGAAAAATTATCTTCTCGGTTCTATCCTATAGACAGCAAACCTGCTCTTCCAACAAAGGAGAACCTGATGTTTGTAGAAGACACTCAGAAGCTTGCTCTGCCAGAGAAGAGGGAGAAACTGACATTCAGAAGAGACACACAAGAACTAGCTGACACAGAATTCAAGAAACCACAGGCTAGGATAAGCACCACATCAATTCCTGAAAGTTTATCCAAGAATCAAGGGTCTGACAGCTCTCTCGATAAATCCGAGGAAGAGGGTGCCAAACAGGAACAGAGTCCATTGGAATTTTTTAGGAAAGGGTCGCTAAGGTTGAAACAGTTGCTGAACCCAAAAGCTGAAAAGAAATCAGAGGAAGAAACCATTCTTGAGAGTGGAAAGTTTGACAAGCAGACCATGAGCCTTAAACGATCTTCAAAGGGGGAATTTCAGGAAGTGAGGGAGGAAGAGAAATCCCAAAGGATCACAACAGCACCTGCTCTCAAAAGCAACCAGCCGTCTCAGACCAGGTTTGCTTCTTCCACGGCAAACATTCTATACAGCAGCAACCTCCGTGATGACACAAAGGTGATTCTGGAGCAAATTTCTGCCAACAGTCAGAAGAACAGAGCTGAGTTGGCCAAGCAACTACCTTCCACAAGTAATCCTGATCTTACCAAGTCTACCAGCAGCTTGGAATATAAAGGCGAGAAGGAGAAAAGCTGCAACATTAGCAGGTCAGAAAGTTTTGGGAGCCATAAGAGGAATCTTCAGAAGCAACCATCAGAGGACAGAGATACCCTTCTGAAAAAGATGGAGAATATGCGAAAGGAGAAACGGGTCTATAGTAGGTTTGAGGTCTTCTGCAAGAAGGATGAACAACCAATTCAGAGTGATGGGGAATATGACACAGATGCCAAAGACAAGAAAATGGGAAAATTCATGCCCAAACTCCTGGGGACCTTCAAAACCAAAAAGTGACCTTAGAAATGCTGCCTAAATCCCAACTCCAGGGGCTGTAATTACTGTCTGTCAATGGAGAAAGGGGAGGTTATGCTTCAGTGATGGACACTAGTAACATACTGAATACTCCTTCATGTTGTTGAGTGCGCAGTTGTGCAACACTGGCCTCCTACAGCATGATTTCCTCATACAGTTACATGGTGAAAGGCAATTTTACTGCAATAGGATCCAAATTATAAAAAAATTAAATCAACAGATTGTTTAAAACAAAAATAAAGTGGAGTCTATTTATCATCTGCAGAGGGAAGCTCCTCAGCAGACAGAACAAGCTTGCTATTATTTGGGGAGGGGTGAAACTATAATGCAAAGCTCTGCCCTGAGTCAGGGAAGTCCATACTTCTCATTTACAAGAACAATACTGATTTTTGGATATTTCTCAGGTTGTGGTCCATTTTTTCCACATATGTGGTACCAGGAGGATCTTTGACAATTTCCAGGAGCAAGATCTTGCAGTAAATTCTTTGCCCTTACCTGTAGTTATGACCCTGTCCATCGGCACATGTCCAGCTTTTATACGTAGCATTGTATAACCTTATGGGTGTTTTTAAATATAGTTGAAAATATTATTGCTTTAGAGGGGGAGGCATTAGCAGGCAGCTGGAAGGCAGCAGCAGAGGGAATTTACATGCCATGCTGGGATAAAGAGGTGTCTCTAGTTTAAATTAGCCAAGCTAGTAGGGCACTGAATCAAGCCTGTACAATGCAGCCTTCGTCAAGCAGAATCTTCCTTGAGGGTGTACCACCAAGAAGAGGTGTTTTCTCTCAGGGAGGGATTTGTAGCAGAGGATAAGCCATTTCAAGTGTTAGCAGGTTCCCCCATTGTGATGACAGGAGAGGGAGGAGGGGTTCAGACAAAAGGAAGAAATAACTGAGCTTTACTGTAACTTATCTTTTCTTAATGCTCAGCAATGTTTTTTTCTTACATAGATTTCTTTCAGGTGTTTGGTACCAGGCCTGGCCCAGACCAGCCTGTTTGGTTCATACTGTGGTATTGGATTGTCTGGCAGGACAGTGGGCGGAGGGTGGGTGTCAAAAAAAAAGAAGAACATTGTACATAAGGTTTTTTGCCTTGTATCTGTTGTTCTTCAGCCTGGGACTCTCTCTTTTAGGCAACACAGCAGCAGTGGCAATGGGTCTCAGTGCTGGAAATTAAATCTGACTTTATATTTTTATCTGTGTGCCTACAGGTACAAATAAACACATTTGGTAAATTAAAAAATAAATGCATAAAAAGTCACAGCAAGCTCAAGTCCTCTGCTGGCAAGGCAGCCGAGAAGAACATCTTATGGTACCTGGGCTGTGGGAAGGGAGAAATAATTCCTTTGAAAATAGGCAACAAGACTTCTGAGAATCAGTTCTGGCCACCTTCCTTTACTCCATATGACTGCCAGAAGCTCAGTTCCCCATTACAATTGTGGTTCCCTCCTAGCCTCAGAGATTGGGAGTTTACCTGCAGTCTAGGCCATTATGTGACAACTGTACCTGTGGAAAGAGGCCCATACCTCTTATTGGAAGTGGCTGCCTTATTCCTTTGGACTGTGTTTCTCACAAGGGGAGGCCAATTATATAAGGGCTGAGGCCTAACTCATGCATATCAGGTGCTCCTTAGTTCCCGCAACAACAAGCAAGGTGGAAAGTCAAGCAAAAACAAAAGAGGAATGTAGCAGAGAACTGTGTTTTAGAACTCTATTAGAGCCACATCTACAAGACAGGTTTCAGAGTAGCAGCCGTGTTAGTCTGTATCCGCAAAAAGAAAAGGAGTACTTGTGGTACCTTAGAGACTAACACATTTATTTGAGCATAAGCTTTCGTGAGCTACAGCTCACTTCATCGGATGCATGCAGTGGAAAATACAGTGGGGAGATTTTTTATACACAGAGAACATGAAACACTGGGTGTTACCATACACACTGTAACGAGAGTGATCAGGTAAGGTGAGCTATTACCAGCAGGAGAGAAAAAAAACCTTTTGTAGTGATATTCAAGGTGGGCCATTTCCATTTTCTCTCCTGCTGGTAATAGCTCACCTTACCTGATCACTCTCATTACAGTGTGTATGGTAACACCCATTGTTTCATGTTCTCTGTGTATAAAAAATCTCCCCACTGTATTTTCCACTGCATGCATCCGATGAAGTGAGCTGTAACTCACGAAAGCTTATGCTCAAATAAATGTGTTAGTCTCTAAGGTGCCACAAGTACTCCTTTTCTATCTACAAGACAGTGATCAAATGATCCTAAAGGACTGGGCAGACTATCTCTTCCTCTCCTGTGTCCTACACTGAAGAATATTTTCCATCCCTATCTGAAGAATCTCTCCAACTTCACAGCCCCGCTCATGTTTCACCTGGTGCATATGTTGTGGGTAGGAAGTAAGTGCCCTTACTTTGAACTATCCTTCTGAGTTTTCCTGCCAACTCCAGTGAGATTGAGAAACAACTGATGCCCCTTCCATGATTACTAAGATTGCAGGTTTGTCATAGCAGGAAAAAAAAGTCACGTATTGTGGTTTTCCCATTTGGCCATGACTTTTTTTTTGTGTCCACAACTCATCCTGAAGTGGCAGCTCATACAATTCTTGTCCCATGGTTTGAGCTTGGCTCCCTGTTCTGCATGCCCTGGGTTGCAAACCTGCTCAAGTTTGACCTGCCAGACCCTCCATCATGACTGGGTGGGAGAAGGGCAAGGGAGAAAACTTCAATGAATGGCATTGTGCCCGGGTGAACTGGGCCACAGAACCGCTCAGGTTTGGCCTGCCTGACATTCTATCATGACGGAGCAGTCAGGCAAACCTAAGCAGTGCTGTGAACCAGTGTGCCCAGTTGCAATGCCAGGAGCAAGGTGCTGGGCCCAGCATCATGGGACACAGGAGCCACAGGAACTGCCACTTTGGGATGAGTGCAGGGCACTGGGCCCAGAACCGTGGGCCACAGGAGCTGTCACTAGGGTGAGTGCAGAGTGCCATGGCCAGTCCTATGGGACAAAGAAGCCAGTTGTGGGGTGATTGTGGGGTGGGTTCTCTCCGCAGCAGCTCCCACCAGCTTCCCCTCTGCACTCAGCCAGGATTAGGGTTGCAGTGCTGGAATGGAGGGTCCTGCTGCAGGTGGTTGGTGCCTTTTTATTTTTTTTAAATAAAAAAACCCCATTTTTAAAATTTTTGATTAAAAAAATGCTGAAATAAAGCTGCAGCCCTAATGAACAAGTACCAGAGCTGGAGCTACAAGCTCAGCAACCCTGCTACAGGTATGTGGATGACAGGTGGGGGAAGGGCCGATTGAGTGCCGACAGTCGACAGTAGCTTTATTTATGTCTTAAAGAATTAAAGGTTTCAAGATGCCTAGCTGTCATGCTAACAGCACTACATAAATTAATTAAATTTTCAGTGAAAAATGGTGGTTACTTTATTGGTTGCTGGAAGCAGTGTCAAATGAAGCCCTGTGTGGCTGGATTTCCCAATTTGAAGAATGGGCTATTCAGGAAGCCTCACTAGTGATGACTGAAATCTCTAGTGATCAAGATTATATCGCCTTTCTAACATGAACAGTTCAATTAGACGTAAATATATTAGCACAAAGAAATGACCAGAGAAGTACGGAGGAGCTGGCCAAAAACACAATAAGGAGCCTAAAGGGCATTTTAAATTTACTCCATGTTGCAAATAATACTAGGAGGAAGATGGCACAAGAGTTCATACAGTAGAACAGAACAGTCTTGTTCCTGTACGGAGCTTCATCTCTTTTCTTATTCAGTTTCTTGCTACTGTTATATATTAAGAGGATGCTATCTAAGCCGTTCTGTATATTGTGGTGCATAAAATAAACAAATTAATTTTTACTAAAACACTGTGTTGGAGTCAGATTTCACACACACAATTGTTTAGTGAAGCAATATGATGGTGAGCTGAATGCTGTAGGTGAGATGAGGGAGGGAAGAATGTCAAAGCCAGGCGAGCAGTGAGCTGGAGGGTCACAGATTACCTGACCTGTAAATATTTTCCAGCTGCACTTTCTTTCCCCAAATAAAAAGAGATTGTTAAAAAGAAAAGAGCCTCAGTGAAGTGTGGCTAATATCAAGAGAAAAAAATAAAAACAGCATGACACATTCTACACCAAGTTCTACACCTCTAATAACTTTATATATGAAATCAGTAACACCCAGAAGCCCTAGTCAAGTCATGGCCATATTGTTCAAGGTGCTGTACAAAACACAGTCAGCTGCACTATGAAGGTGAGGGAATAGAGATCCACTCAAATATATGCAGGGCCAGAGCCTCGGGTGGTTTAAAATCTGTGTCCTTCCATTGACTTCAACAATACCACACTGACTTGCACCATCTAAGGATCTAACCCAGAATTTTTATCTACACAGAAAAGCATTTGGATAATTCATTTGTTATTACAAACAGCAGTACAGTATTAATTAAACCAAATTATTTGAAAGTCTAAAAATGAATAGTAAAGTGACCCAGCCACTTCTCCACTGCCATGTTCATACTACTCTTCATCACTCCATCAACTACCAACCATAACTGTACCATCCTTGCTCTGCAACTGAAATGTATTTTTGGAGGTATACTACTGATTTTATATATTATTTCTGGGGGCTTGTCTAGATCAATGGTTCTTAACCTGGGGGTGCACGAACTCCCTGGGGCTGCGAGATGCCCTTTCTGGGGGTGCGAGACATGCCAGATTTTTTTAGAAGGTAAATCATCGAAAACACAATTAAGCACAGGCACGTAAGTACAACTACTTTGTTTCATCAAACCTATGTATTTATTAACATTATACATTTAACAATTACTGTAATATACAAACAAAAATATATCTAGGTTTAAAAAACTGACCTACTTCAACAATTTTTGATAAGGGGTGCAAGAATGTATTTTGATTTTTGATAAGGGGTGTGAGAACATATTTTGAGAACCAAAGGGGTGCAGGCTGCAGTAAAGGTTAAGAACCACTGGTCTGGATGAACAGTTAGTGTGCAGCAACCTGAGGTATAAATTTGGAGAGGACTTGCAAACCGCACACAATCTGTGTGGACCCTGCTGCCATGCATCAAAAATTCCCTAGAGGACTTTGAGTTACTCCCATTTCAAAGTTGAGAAGATCCAAAGTGTACCAGGGAACTTTTAGGGTGTGGCAACAGGGTCCACATGGATAGTTGGTGTGCCGTATGCTAATGTGCTACTATGCTCTCAAACGATAAAAGACAAAAACACCATATCACCCTGGAAAGAAGACGTCACAAAATGATCCCTCTATATCTGACCTCTCAGTCTGCGTCCTCAAAGGAAACCTGCGCAACAACTTAAAAAGACAAACCTGGGAGCTTAAATTCATAACTTTGTTAGACACTAAAAATCATGGACTCAATAAAGACACTGAATTTATAGTTCATTACAACAATCTATAACCTACTAACCCTCCATTGTCCTATGCCTGCAGAGGTGTTAACTGTCCACTTCACCTTGAATGGTCTCTTACATGGTAATTCCTTATGCTAAACAATCCACTCCACTTTGTATTTAGCTGTGACACTCTAAGGCCTTGTCTACACTACAGAGTTTTGTTGATGCAAGTTACACCGATGATCAAAAACTGGTATAATTATGTCACGTGTGCATGTTCACACAAGGCTCCTTCTGTCGCAGAGCACATCCACAGTTGGTGTTCTAGCATTGACAGAAAGAGCAGTTCACTGTGGGTCGCTATCCTACTGTGCTACTTGCCACCTTCTGCAGCTAGAAGTTGTGGGAAGGTGGAATGGATCACAGTGCATCATGGGTGTGGGCTCAATGTCCCATGATGCATTTTTCCTGTCCCATCATTCCACAGGCTTCGAATTGCATTTTGCGGCATTTTTCAGCTACTCTTGTTTATGTGTGCTCACCATCGCTGTCTGAAAGGATGGATCCTGCACTGCTTTCTACGGTTGTGGTCACTGTTATGAACACATTACGACTGGTCGTGCAGTATTTGAGCATCCAATCTGAAAAGGAATCAGAGGTGCCTGCCCTGCTGTGTGCCATGGAAAGAAACACCACCAGATTACTTTTGGCATTAACAGAGCAGTTGCACATGGTATACCATTGCTTTTGGACTTGGGAAACAAGCACTGAGTGCTGGGATTGCATCGTTATGTAGGTCTGGGATAACGAGCGGTGACTGCAGAACTTTTGGATGCGGAAAGCCACCTTCCTGGAACTGTATGTGGCACTCATCCTAGCACTGCACAAAAGGACACCAAAATGAGTTGCCCTCTCGGTGGAGAAGTGTGTGGCGATCACTGTGTAGAAGCTAGCAACTCCAAACTGCTACCGGTCAGTTGTGAATCAGTTTGGGGCTGGGAAGTCCACTGCTGAGTCTGTGTTAACGCAACTGTGCAGAGCCATTAATCATATCCTGCTATGAAGGACTGTGACTTTTAGAAATGTGCGTGAAATAATGGATGGCTTTGTGACAATCGGATTCCCTAACTGAGGCAGGGCGATAGATGGCACACATATCCCAATTTTGGCCCTGGACCATCTTAGAATCATAGAATCATAGAATATCAGGGTTGGAAGGGACCCCAGAAGGTCATCTAGTCCAACCCCCTGCTCAAAGCAGGACCAAGTCCCAGTTAAATCATCCTAGCCAGGGCTTTGTCAAGCCTGACCTTAAAAACCTCTAAGGAAGGAGATTCTACCACCTCCCTAGGTAACGCATTCCAGTGTTTCACCACCCTCTTAGTGAAAAAGTTTTTCCTAATATCCAATCTAAACCTCCCCCATTGCAACTTGAGACCATTACTCCTCGTTCTGTCATCTGCTACCATTGAGAACAGTCTAGAGCCATCCTCTTTGAAACCCCCTTTCAGGTAGTTGAAAGCAGCTATCAAATCCCCCCTCATTCTTCTCTTCTGCAGACTAAACAATCCCAGCTCCCTCAGCCTCTCCTCATAAGTCATGTGCTCTAGACCCCTAATCATTTTTGTTGCCCTTCGCTGTACTCTTTCCAATTTATCCACATCCTTCTTGTAGTGTGGGGCCCAAAACTGGACACAGTACTCCAGATGAGGCCTCACCAGTGTCGAATAGAGGGGAACGATCACGTCCCTCGATCTGCTCGCTATGCCCCTACTTATACATCCCAAAATGCCATTGGCCTTCTTGGCAACAAGGGCACACTGCTGACTCATATCCAGCTTCTCGTCCACTGTCACCCCTAGGTCCTTTTCCGCAGAACTGCTGCCGAGCCATTCGGTCCCTAGTCTGTAGCGGTGCATTGGATTCTTCCATCCTAAGTGCAGGACCCTGCACTTATCCTTATTGAACCTCATTAGATTTCTTTTGGCCCAATCCTCCAATTTGTCTAGGTCCTTCTGTATCCTATCCCTCCCCTCCAGCGTATCTACCACTCCTCCCAGTTTAGTATCATCCGCAAATTTGCTGAGAGTGCAATCCACACCATCCTCCAGATCATTTATCTTGCGATGGAGTACATCAATAGAAAGGGGTATTTCTTTTGGTATTGCAGGCGCTTGTGGAGCACCATGGCAGTTTCACTGACATCAACACGGGGTGATCCGGGAAGGTGCACAATGCACGCATCTTCATGAACATTAGCCTGTACAGAAAGTTGCAAGCGGGGACTTTCTTTCCAGATCAGAAGATTCCAGTGGGGGATGTTGAAATGCTCAATGATCCTTGGAGACCCAGTGTACATTTCATTCCCATGGCTCATGAAGCCTCACATGACAAACCTGGACAGTAGCAAGAAGCACTTCAACAACAGACTGAGCAGGTGCAGAATCACTGTAGAATGTGCCTTTGGCAGATTAAAAGCACATTGGCACTACCTTTATGGCAAGTTAGACCTAAATGAGGAAAATATTCCCATGGTCATAGCAGCCTGCTCTGCACTCCATAACATTTGCAACACTAAGGGTGAAAATTTTCCCCTGGGGTAGAGCATGGAAGAGGATTGCGGGGCAGCTGATTTTGAGCAGCCAGATACCCAGGCTACTAGAGGGGCACAATGGGGGGCTTTTTGAATCAGGGAGACTTTGAAGCACCATTTTGACAATGAGCTCCAGTAATGTGTCTTTCTATCCAGCAGTCTGCCATGCTTTGTTAACTGGCTGCCTTGCATGAAAATTTTGATGATTACTGACCGTGATTTGTACTCAGCAAATGATCAAATTGCCACTTTGAATTAATTCCAGCAGCAACCAACATGTGTAGGAGACAAATAAAGATTGGTTATCTTTCAAAAAGTATGTTTTTATTAAATACGAATTAACAACACACACAAAAGGTTTGGTGGGAAGGGAGTGAACAGAAGAGGCTAACGGGGAGTTTGGTGAGGGAGTTTACAGGGGGAGTGTGTGTGGGGGGCTACACTTAACATTCCTTAAACTTCTTTAAACTTAAGAAAACCTGATGAAAACAAAACAAAGGTACAAGCTTCAGGGGTAAAAAGATAATGCAAGCAGAAGTCCAGCAACAGAGTAGGGTCTATCCAGCTTATTGCACCCAATGCAGCAAGTCTGACTACCTGCCCTATGGGCAGGGGGCATATGTGTGCATTCAGTGCAAGGAGCTCCTGGCCCTCAACAGACCATGTACGGGCTTTAGAGACCAGAGTGGCTGAACTGGAGGAGCTAAGGAAGGCAGAGAGGTACATAGGAGGGTCCTTTGACAGGGTAACAAGCCTGGTGGATGGGGAGAAATGATCCCATAGTTGGGACCCTCCTTCTAGATGATGTTATGGTATCCTCTCACACTGAGAATACCTCTCCAGTGGAGGGAACTCCAGTTATTAGGAAGAGACAGGTATTAGTAATGGGTGATATGATCATTAGAAACATAGATAGCTGGGTTTGTGATGACTGGGAGAACCGCATGGTAACTTGCTTGCCTGGTGTGAAGGTTGTGGATCTCTCGAGACATCTAGATAGACTTATGTGTAGTGCTGGGGAGGAGCCGGTGGTCGTGGTACATGTAGGTACCAGTGACATAGGAAAGGATTAGGAGAGAGGTCCTGGAGGCCAAATTTAGGCTGCTAGGTAAGAGATTGAAGTCCAGGACCTCCATGGTAGCATTCTCTGAGATGCTTCCAGTTCCACGCGGGGCCAGTTAGGCGGAGCTGCAGGGTCTCAATGCCTGGATAAGATAATGGTGTAGGGAGGGGGGGTTTAGATTTATTAGGATCTGGGGAAACTTTTGGGAAAGGAGGAGCCTATACAGGAAGGATGGGCTCCACCTAAACCAAAATGGAACCAGATTGCTGGCATTTAAAATTAAAAAGGACGTTGAACAGTTTTTAAACTAAGGGCTGGGGGAAAGCTGACAGGTGCAGAGGAGCACGTGGTTTGGACAGAGACATCCCTTAGGGGAGGATCTATTAATGGAGATTCTCTATGTCCTAGTAAGGAGGAGAGGATGGAAGATAAAATACAGGTAGGATCTGATGAAAAACAGTCAAATGAAAAAATGTCCCGTTCAATTATATCATATAATGGCAGACAGCTAAAAAGTGACAAGTTTTTAAAGTGCTTATATGCCAATACTAGAAGTCTAAATAATAAGATGGGTGAACTAGAGTGCCTTGTATTAAATGAGGATATTGATATAATAGGCATCGCAGAAATTTGGTGGAATGAGGATAATAAATGGGAAAGAGTAATACCAGGGTACAAAATGTATCGGAAGGACAGAACAGGTCATGCTCGTGGGGGAGTGACACTATATGTGAAAGAAAGCATAGAATCATAGAGTATCAGGGTTGGAAGGGACCTCAGGAGGTCATCTAGTCCAACCCCCTGCTCAAAGCAGGACCAATCCCCAACTAAATCATCCCAGCCAGGGCTTTGTCAAGCCTGTTCTTAAAAACCTCTAAGGAAGGAGATTTCCTCACCTCCCTAGGTAACCCATTCCAGTGCTTCACCACCCTCTCAGTGAAAAAGTTTTTCCTAATATCCAACCTAAACCTCCCCCACTGCAACTTGAGACCATTACTCCTTGTTCTGTCATCTGGTACCACTGAAAACAGTCTAGATCCATCCTCTTTGGAACCCCCTTTCAGGTAGTTGAAAGCAATTATCAAATCCCCTCTCATTCTTCTCTTCTGCAGACTAAATAATCCCAGTTCCCTCAGCCTCTCCTCACAAGTCATGTGCTCCAGCCCCCTAATCAAATGAAGTAAAAATCTTAAACGAACTAAACTGTACCATAGAATCTCTATGGATGGTAATTCCATGCTCTAATAATAAGAATATAGCAGTAGGGATATATTACCGACCACCTGTGAAATGCTTCGGGAGATTAGAGAGGCTATTAAAATAAAAAACTCAATAATAATGGGGGATTTCAACTATCTCCATATTGACTGGGTACATGTCACCACAGGACGGGATGCAGAGATAAAGTTTCTTGACACCTTAAATGACTGCTTCTTGGAGTAGCTAGCCCTGGAACCCACAAGAGGAGAGGCAATTCTTGATTTAGTCCCAAGTGGAGCACAGGATCTGGTCCAAGAGGTAAATATAAGCTGGACCACTTGGTAATAGTGACCATAATAAAATTAAATTTAACATCCTTGTGGCGGGGGGAAACACCACAGCAGCCCAATACCATAGCATTTAAGTTCAGAAAGGGGAACTACATAAAAACGGAGGAAGTTAGTGAAATAGAAATTAAAAGGTACAGCGCAAAAAGTGAAATCTCTGCAAGCTGCATAGAAAATGTTTAAAGACACCATAATAAAGGCTCAACTTACATATATACCCCAAATTAAAAAACATAGTAAGAGAACCAAAAATGTGCCACCATGGCTCAACAACAAAGTAAAAGAAGCAGTGAGAGGCAAAAAGGCATCCTTTAGAAAGTGGAAGTTAAATTCTAGTGAGGAAAACAGAAAGGAGCCTAAACGCTGGCAAATAAAGTGTAAAAATATAATTAGGAAGGCCAAAAAAGAATTTGAAGAACCATTAGCTAAAGACTCAAAAAGTAATAGCAAAGTTCCTTTTAAGTACATCAGAAGCGAGAAGTCTGCTAACAACCAGTTGGGCCACTGGACGATCGAGATGCTAAAGGAGCACTCAAGGATGATAAGGCCATTGCAGAGAAACTAAATGAATTCTTTGCATCAGTCTTCATGGCTGAGGATATGAGCGAGATTCCCAAAACTGAACCATTCTTTTTAGGTGACAAATCTAAAGAACTGTCCCAGAATGAGGTGTCATTAGAGGAGGTTTTGGAACAAATTGACAAACTAAGCAGTAATAAGTTACCAGGACCAGATGGTATTCACCCAAGAGTTCTGAAGGAACTTAAATGTGAAATTGCAGAACTACTAACTGTAGTCTGTAACCTATCATTTAAATCAGCTTTGGTACCAGATGAGTGGAGAATAGCTAATGTGATGCCAATTTTTATAAAAGGCTCCAGAGGTGATCCCGGCAATTACAGATCAGTAAGCCTGACTTCAGTACCGGGCAAACTGGTTGAAACTATAGTAAAGAACAAAATTGCCAGACATATAGATAAACATAGAATCATAGAATCATAGAATCATAGAATATCAGGGTTGGAAGGGACCCCAGAAGGTCATCTAGTCCAACCCCCTGCTCAAAGCAGGACCAAGTCCCAGTTAAATCATCCTAGCCAGGGCTTTGTCAAGCCTGACCTTAAAACCTCTAAGGAAGGAGATTCTACCACCTCCCTAGGTAACGCATTCCAGTGTTTCACCACCCTCTTAGTGAAAAAGTTTTTCCTAATATCCAATCTAAACCTCCCCCATTGCAACTTGAGACCATTACTCCTCGTTCTGTCATCTGCTACCATTGAGAACAGTCTAGAGCCATCCTCTTTGAAACCCCCTTTCAGGTAGTTGAAAGCAGCTATCAAATCCCCCCTCATTCTTCTCTTCTGCAGACTAAACAATCCCAGCTCCCTCAGCCTCTCCTCATAAGTCATGTGCTCTAGACCCCTAATCATTTTTGTTGCCCTTCGCTGTACTCTTTCCAATTTATCCACATCCTTCTTGTAGTGTGGGGCCCAAAACTGGACACAGTACTCCAGATGAGGCCTCACCAGTGTCGAATAGAGGGGAACGATCACGTCCCTCGATCTGCTCGCTATGCCCCTACTTATACATCCCAAAATGCCATTGGCCTTCTTGGCAACAAGGGCACACTGCTGACTCATATCCAGCTTCTCGTCCACTGTCACCCCTAGGTCCTTTTCCGCAGAACTGCTGCCGAGCCATTCGGTCCCTAGTCTGTAGCGGTGCATTGGATTCTTCCATCCTAAGTGCATAATTTCATCCGATGAAGTGAGCAGCAGCTCACGAAAGCTTATGCTCTAATAAATTTGTTAGTCTCTAAGGTGCCACAAGTACTCTTTTTCTTTTTTAGATTTTCATAAAGCCTTTGACAAGGTCCCTCACCAAAGGCTCTTAAGCAAAGTAAGCTGTCATAAGAGGGAAGGTCCTCTCATGGATTGGTATCTGGTTAAAAGATAGGAAACAAAGGGTAGGAATAAATGGTCAGTTTTCAGAATGGAGAGAGGTAAATAGTGGTGTCCCCCAGAGATCTGTTCTGGGACCAGTCCTATTCAACATATTCATAAATGGTCTTGAAAAGGGGGTAAACAGTGAGGTGGCAACATTTGCAGATGATACAAAACTACTCAAGATAGTTAAGTCCCAGGCAGACTGCAAAGAGCTACAAAAGTATCTCTCAAAACTGGGTATCTGGGCAACAAAATGGCAGATGAAATTCAGTGTTGATAAATGCAAAGTAATGCACATTGGAAAGCATAATCCCAATGTAGCAGGGTGGTTACCCGCTCCTGCCCTGTGGGGCTTAAAAGCCAGTCCTGGGAGAGAGCCAGGGCTGAGGGCAAGAGAAGCTAGGCTGATTGAGGAAATGGCCGCAGCTGGGCCATGTCCCAGTCAGGCCACAGCTGGGCCTATAAAGGGGCTGCTAGGCCGAAGCTTAGCTAGTCTCTCTCTGTGTTCAGAGAGGGAAAGGCCTGGCTGCAGGACCTGAGGGAATACCCAGAGTGGGGCAGGGGGAGGAAAGGAGGGGAAAGGCCTTGGGAGCAGGGGGGCTCTGGCCTAGAACCCCCCAGGCTGCGAGGCCTAGATTAGGACCTATGAGGTACTGAGGTTGCCGGGGGGCAGCCCATGGGTAGACAGAGGCAGCAGGTCCAAACCCCCTCGCCTGTGATGAGTGGCTGATACACTGCAGTCTGCCCCAGGGAGCAGGGCTAAGCGATGACTGGCAGTAGCCAAGACTGAGGGGAGGTGGGGGTTCCCCAGGGAGGGGAGACCCTCAGGGATTGTTGGGGTTTACTTCCAGGGGGCAGCACTCCAGTGGGAGGAGGCACCAGGTTCTGGGAGGGACTGGGGCTGGCGGTAAGGCGGATCACAAGATGGCGCTCCAGAGGCCGATGAGCTAATTCCCAAGGACAACCAGCAGGAGGCGCTGCCGGGTGAGTCCGGCTCTTACACCCATCTATACATATAAAATGATGGGATCTAAATCAGCTGTTTCTACTGAAGAAAGATCTTGGAGTCATTGTGGATAGTTCTCTGAAAACATCCACTCAATGTACAGCGGCAATCAAAAAAGTGAACAGAATGTTGGGAATCATTAAGAAAGGGATAGATAAGACAGAAAATATCATATTGTCTCTATATAAATCTATGGTACACCCACATCTCAAATACTGTGTGCAGATGTGGTTGCCCCATCTCAAATAAGATATATTGGAATTGGAAAAGGTTCAGAAAAGGGCAACAAAAATGATTAGGGGTATGGAATGGTTGCCGTATGGGGAAAGATTAGTAAGACTGAGTCTTTTCAGCTTAGAAAAGAGATGACTAAGGGGGGATATGATAGAGGTCTATTAAAATCATGACTGGTGTGGAAAATGCGAATAAGGAAGTATAATTTACTCCTTCTCATAACACAAGAACTAGGGGTCACCAAATGAAATGAATAGGCAGCAGGTTTAAAACAAACAAAAGGAAGTACTTTTTCACACAACACACAGTCAACCTATGGAACTCTTTGCCAGAGGATGTTGTGAAGGCCAAGACTATAACAGGGTTCAAAAAAGAATAAGTTCATGGATAGGTCCATCGATAGCTATTAGCCAGGATGGACAGGGGGGGTGTCCCTAGCCTCTGTTTGCCAGAAGCTGGGAATGGGTGACACGGGATGGATGACCTGATTACCTGTTCTGTTCATTCCCTCTGGGGCACCTGGCATTGGTCACTGTTGGAAGACAGGATACTGGGATAGATGGACCTTTGGTCTGACCCAGTATAGCCATTCTTATCTTCTCACTAAATATGACTACCTGACCTGTGTCAGAGTATCACCCTTCAATGAAAAGCCACCCCAGGAAATAAGAGTTGACTTAAAATCTGTCATTTCAGAGGAACAATTGGTAGCCAGAACTTTACTCCAACCAATCCATGACTCCTCTGACACAGTAGCCCGTTCCAGGGCCATGGCTCTTACCATATGAAGGGCATCCTGGTTACAGTCCTCAGGGACACCCAAAGAAGTCCAAATGACTATAGAAGCTCTCTTTCTTTCAAAGGGCCTTTGAACTAAACCTATTTTTCTTTTCCACCAAAAAAAGATTTGAACATATTTTAACATTACTGGAAGCACTATCAAAAGCAGGGAATTTATTCCCAGTAAAATATTCCAATATCTAAAGGGAAAGAAAACAGGGCCAGGCTTAGGGGTGGGCAGGCTGGGTGACTTCCCAGGGGTGCTGTTCAAAGGTTGGGGTGCCTCAGAAGCAGGGTATTCCTTCTTTCCCCACTGCTCTGCTCTGCTGCTGTCTGCAGCCATTGCCCTCTGCTTCGGAGCTGCCTCTGGCCAAGCTGGTCCCAAGAACCTCCTGTCTGCTGTGCAGTGCGGGAGAGGAGGGCTGTCAGGGTGTCCCCCTCCCCTCTGCCTATGTACCCAGTTTCTGCTGAACTGGGGTGGGGGAACAGGAGTCTGTTGCTGCTGATTCTAGGTCAGGAGTGGGAGCTGCTAGCAGCTGCTGCTGTCTGAACAAGCCTTCAGACTAGTGAGTGCTGTGCTTAAAGTGACAGCATGCTGTCTCTCACACTCCCCCAATCACGTGTATTAAAATTAAGTAAATGCATTTTTAGTGGAGTGAAAAACAATCGACTAAAATAGAGTAGATAATGGCAGTAACACAAAATGCATCTGTTAGAGAAAGTAAGCCGATTTTATTTATCTTTACTGAAGATAGTGTACAAAGTATCAAACTTGTGTTTCTGATATCTCTGTTAAAGTTTCAGAACTGATACCTCAAGGTTTGGGATTGGGAATATCTTGCTGTATTATCTCCTGATTTTTCTAAATTTACATATAAGTTTAAAATATGGCTTTAATTGTGTGTATTTTTTCTTTCTTTATATAGGAATTGGATACTATGCTCCTGTCAGTTAATTCTCAAGTTACCTGCAAACCCCCCCGCCCCCCCCAAAACAAACAAAAAAACAAAAAAATCCCGTTTTCAGGCACCTAAGTAGTCTCTGGAACATGATTAAAGTTTCCCCCTAGCCCCCAAAATCTGAAATGGCGCCCCTGGTGAGCCAGGCGTGGCTAGAGGGCTGCAGGAGGCCATGGGCTTTGGCAAGATGCAGCCTCCATGTAACAGTGCAAAGCCCGCCTTGAGCTGCAGGCAGAGCATCAGTCAGCATTTCCTTTCTCTCTTGAGGCCCTCCCCAGCCATCCTTTATCTTCTCTTTATAACCCTAACCTAAGTCCTTAGTTAACCCATTCCTTTCCTACCTTAGTGTGGGATATGTACACCCCATCACCAGCTCCTTAAACTATGTATCACTGTAATTTCCCCAGAAACAATAAGTCACTTCTGAGAAAAGCCAGATAAATAAACCATATATTGAATTTATAGACAAAGCTGGAGATATGATGGGCTAACAATAGCTTGGAAAACTTTCAGAGTTGGTGACAGGAATGTATTTAAAACACAATAATTTGAATATTGTTTTTCTAATTGAAAAACACTACCCTGCAATGAGATGTGGTTTGTGAAACTTCAGAGACAGTGGCTTCTTTTAGGGAAAGTTGAGAGGGGAAAGCATTGGAAAGACCGCTGTTAAAAGTGGGAAGCTAGCTTTAGCCTTAACTATGATAGGGCAACTGTTGTTCCATAACAACTTTATGATGACTCAGCAAAGGCATCTCATAGAGTGCTGAATTCTGGGAGAGACAAGTGAATGTATAATCAGTGTCAAGCCATTAGACAAAGAAGCACTTCCCTAGTGATTCTCTCTCATTCACTATCTTACACAGCGGACAACATGCTGTGAAAAGAAGGTACTTCCCTCAGTGAAATATAAGCAGTTTATTATTACAATACATACAAGAGTATATCCACACATGGTAGTTATAGTATTAAATACACTGGAGAAAAATACATAAAAGAAAGGGAACTACTTTATTGGAGTGAGAGAACGTTAATAACTGATTTTGTACCCCAAAAGGATATGGGAACTACTGGGAACATAAAGAGAAGGGAGTTCAAGATATCCATGGTAAATTTAGTCTTCCTGGGCTTCAGAGAATGATCTATTCTTAGTTACCTGCTCCTCTCCAAAGTTTGGATTCAGTGAACACAAACAGATTGAGGCCAATAGAAATGGACAAATCAGCCTGGATATATCTAACAACACAAGCCAGCAGCAGAATAAAGCAGCTTTCTGTAGCTATCAGTGATACTGAATATGAGGAATAGTATGTAAAAAGAAACTGTGCCTACAGCATTGTATGGAAACAAATGGTGCTGCATCCCCTACCTACCTTGTGTCTTTGCACAGGTTTGAGAATTTAAATGGATCAGAATGCCAGACCATTCTTGCTATCTTGCTCAAAGAAAGTGGCACTGTGCCCCATATGGTGAGTGCAGGCAGTACTTCTCTAGCATTTGGGTCCTGCCAAATGCCTGGGAGTGGGGTTGTACCCCAGCTGTTTGTTCCCTACAGGGCCTGTCAATGGGTGGATTGGGCTGTACTTCACTTGGTCAGTGCTGGTGCATATTCAATGCTGGTGCCTGTTGGCAGGAATTTGATATTGGAAGATTCTGGAGTGCAGATTTACAGATGGTCCCATAGGACTGGGAGTAACTGCCCATCGATGCCTTGGGATCTCCAGCAGCACCCATATTTGCTGTGACCTGAAACATCTTTTTACTGGACTTCAGAAGAGGGTGAGCATCCCTGTTGGGAAACTGTGGGTTCCTTGGATTCTGTGTGAGAAAGAAAAGTCAAAACAGCTCAGGCACCCTAAATCTACTCCTCATACAGAAACAAGGGGTGTGAAAATGGAATGGTCTGGAAAGTGGGACAGATCCTGGCTATGCAGAGAAGGAGTAGGGCAAATCCCAGAGTGTGAAGAAGAAGGGGCATAGGGCAGGACTGTCCAGAAGGTGAAGGAGAGAAGGTTGTAAAGGAGATGTGGGCTCAGCCTGCACCCCAAGAGGGAGAAGACAGTGGGGATCAGACAAGATAGGAAGAGACACAGACTATGATCCCACCACAAAAGAGTTT
Source organism: Dermochelys coriacea (assembly GCF_009764565.3). NCBI lineage: Eukaryota > Metazoa > Chordata > Testudines > Dermochelyidae > Dermochelys > Dermochelys coriacea. The sequence continues at coordinate 272,184 of NC_050069.1, read as the reverse complement.
GACGGGAAAGGCATATAGCTGTAGGTACTTTGTGCAGCTCCAATCAGTCACTTGAAATGGGGAAAGGAAAATGCCCGTACTTACTAGTCTGGTACTGGCTGCTGTCACCCCAACCATCGTGGGAGAGTCCTTCCTGGTCAGGTGATTGTGGATAGCAGCTTCCTGTGCCTGACTGGACAGTGAAAACAATCTCAGGTTGGATACAGACTGATCTTGAGAGTCAGGACCTTTTGGCACTTGTTGATCCTGAAGGAGAAAGATATCAGTGACAGGGCTGAGCAGCAGTGTCTGGCAGCCCCTGGGGCTGGGAGAGGAGGATCAGTATTCTGAAAAAGAAGCTCTTCTCTTGCTACCATCACAGAACAAGTGGAATTTCTTGCCAGGCAGGATTTATTAAGAGAGTACATCTGTGGGTTTTACATCTGGGGTGATCATCTCCATTTACATTTTTCTCAGGGTGGATAACCCTTTCGGTACCAGTGCAAGGGAATATGCAGGGGTTAACCCTTCAGAAACTATGTTGCTTCTGTTCAAACTCTCTCCTAGCTTTGACAATGAGCACATGCACAGGTGTTGGACATATACATGCTCCAAACACACATCGTGTTAACTAGCACTTGATATCTAATTCACCAGCAGAAACATCACCTCCGCCTAACTTGTGGCAGATCATTTTAGTCACCAACAGGACTCTACATGCACAAAAGGACAGAAAATCACAAAGCTGCCTTCTAAAGGTGTGCAACAATGATTATTTTCCTACTCCTCAAGAGAAATACGCTCATGGAGACTAGAAGAACTGCTGTTACTTCACATCTAATTCTTGTGACATCACTATTAGTCACTGCTTCAAAATCTGATGTAAAAACATTGGATCTTAGGGATGAAAAATCCTTTGTGTGGCATCCAGTTCTTACTCATGCTAACAAAAACTCTATATTCAGCCTTCTCTTCAATGACCCTGGTAAAGGAAACATCAATCTTCTGTGTGGGCACAGTGGGATTATTACCCACACTGTGCAGACTGTGGGAACTGTTTCTCAGATGAAAGACTCTCCATATGTCCAATGGAATTGCAGTATTTACAGATTGTAGCTGTTGATGACGATAACAATTGCAGTACTTACCAAGAAGCCTTTCAGCCCTTCTAACTGAGAAAATCACAGACCAACTTGACTTCCCCTTGGAAATGGCATCAGAGTGGAAGGCAAGTAAAAACTCATTTCCCCCCACAGCAACTTGGATCCCTGCAAACAGTAAGACTGGATTTGTGTGATGCTACTCACATTATAGGAATTCTGTATGCTCGTTGCAGGTGGCTGAGCACTCATATTCACCCATGTGACCTGTCTCCCAAGTTTCCTATTGATGGAGGATGTTCTCTGATGCTGAGGAAGCGGTGCTGAATGGTTCCTGGCCATTACAACAGAACCCAGGCTATCTGCAGGTAGAAAGAACACATGTGTAATGCATGGCTAAAAGGGTTAAATATCCTGCAAAATAAATAACCCTCAAAAGACACGTAGGGAGATAATGTTTGTGTTTTTGTGTATCTACATATGTATGAGTAGGGTTGACAATGTAATCAACAGTCCCTGTCTATGCTGCATTCTGATAATTCAGAGGTCAAAAGAACATCCTATCATTTAAATGAATTGTAAACCAATTGACAGGTTTCAGAGTAGCAGCCGTGTTAGTCTGTATTCGCAAAAAGAAAAGGAGTACCCGTGGCACCTTAGAGACTAACAAATTTATTAGAGCATAAGCTTTCGTGAGCTACAGCTCACTTCATCGGATGCATCCGATGAAGTGAGCTGTAGCTCACGAAAGCTTATGCTCTAATAAATTTGTTAGTCTCTAAGGTGCCACGGGTACTCCTTTTCTTTAAACCAATTGAGTATCCAGTAAGGTAATAAAGAAGCTGTTTTATGCTGGCTTGGTAAATCTAAGTATTGGAATATCCACCAGCTTTTTGTGTCATGTATCATTTTTGGGGATTGTCTGCTCTATTTTTTGCAGTGCACCCTGACTGAGTGACCATACCTAGCTCCGCACTAGGACCCCAGTCACAACGTGATACAGAGAAAGGAGGGAGAATTAGAGTGAGAAGAATGAAGGATGAAACACAAATGGTAAAGTTAGAGCCAGGTTAGAAAGGATGAAATGGACAACGAAAAAGATCCTCATAGAGAAACAGAAGAGAAGATAGTAAGTGGGGGAAGGAGGTGGAAGAGGTGCATCTCATACCTTCTCTCCTACAAGGAAGAAACAAAGAGATGGGACGAGAAAGGAACACACAGAGCCAAAACAAGAATACTGAAGAAGCAAACAGGTAGAGACAAAGTGACTGTTGATTACAGAGAAAAAAAACCAAGGAATCAAAGGGGTTGCACAGGAAAGAGAAGGTTACTCACCTTCAGTAACTGAAATTCTTCAAGATTGTTGTTCCTGTGGGTGCTCCACTTTAGGTGAGTCTGCACCCCTGCACTTGTAATCAGAGATTTTTAGTATCAGTGCTTAGTTGGGTTGCATGTGCTGTCCCCATCTCGCACCACTTCTGGTGGCTACATACCACTTTGCAACCAACTTTCCCTCAGTTCCTTCTCTACTGCAGAGTCTCTAAAGAGAAAATTCCGAAGTAGAGTGAAGGAGGGAGGGTAGTGGAGCACCCACAATGATAACCATCTCAAAGAACCTCAGTTACAGCACAGGGTGAGTAAACCTTTTCTTCTCCTTCAAGGCATGTCTCTATGGGTACTCTACTTGAGGTGACTGTAGAGCAGTGCCCCTCGGTGGAAGGGAGGGGCTTCAGAGTTGCAGTCATGGCGGATGATAAAACCGCAAGTCCGAATAGAATGTCTGCTGATGAATGCTGCTCTACGGCATAATGCTGTGTGAACGTATGGGCGGACACCCAGGTTACTGATTTGCAGATGTCCATAATGGGCACATTTGTTGAGGAGGGCTATTGATGTAGAGAGTGCTCTCGTGGAGTGTGTGCAGATTGTAGCTGTTGATGACAATAACAAAAGTCAATGCAGCTGGAGATCCATTTTGACAGCTTCTGTTTAGATACGGCATTTCCCTTAGATCAATCCATAATAGAAAGAAATAACTGATGATTTTCTGAAAGTCTTTGTCCTCTGAATGTAAAATGCTAGTGCTCTCCAGACATCCAGGGTGTGGAGCATTGCTTCGCGTTTATTCCCGTGAAGTTTTGAGAAGAACGATGCGAAATGGATAGGCTGATTCAAGTGGAATGAGGAAGCTACTTTAGGTAAGAATTTGGTATGTGGTTTTAGGGTAACTTTATTTTTGAAAAATGTTGTGTATGGGTGTGTGTGCCATGAGGGCCCCCAGTTCTCTGACTCGTCAGGCAGATGTGATAGTGATGAGAGAGGCCACCTTCATCAAGAGAGAGAGAAGTGAACACATCGCTAATGGTTCAAAAGGGGGCCCAGTAAGGACTTGCAGCACCAGATTGAGGTCCCATGATGGAGTAGGGGCTCGTATTTCGGGGTAGAGGTTACAAAAACCCTTGAGAAAGTGTTTAGTGGTCAGGTTTCAGAGTAGCAGCCATGTTAGTCTGTATCCGCAAAGAAAAGGAGTACTTATGGCACCTTAGAGACTAACGCATTTATTTGAGCATAAGCTTTCGTGAGCTACAGCTCACTTCATCGGATGCATTCAGTGGAAAATACAGTGGAGAGATTTATATACACAGAGAACATGAAACAATGGGTGTTACCATACACACTGTAACGAGAGTGATCAGGTAAGGTGAGCTATTACCAACAGGAGAGCAGGGAAGGGTGGGAAAAACCTTTTGTAGTGATAATCAAGGTGGGCCATTTCCAGCAGTTTACAAGAATGCCTGAGGAACAGTGGGGGGGGGGAGGGGAAATAAACATGGGAAAATAGTTTCACTTTGTGTAATGATACATCCACTCCCAATTTTATTCAAGCCTAAGTTAATTGTATCCAGTTTGCAAATTAATTCCAATTCAGCAGTCTCTCACTGGAGTCTGTTTTTGAAGTTTTTTTGTTGAAGAATTGCCATTTTTAGGTCTGTAATCAAGTGGTCAGGTGAGTGAAGATTGAGAACTCATCCACTTTGTGGTGGAATGCTGTGATTGACATGAGAGATACTCTCGTCGAGCTAATGGAGAGTCCCAGTTTCTTAAGTTCCAGTATATAATCCAGTACTATTGGTAAAGAAGAGGAAGTCGCCATAATTTGTCTATTATGGCACCATGTATGGAACTTCTTCCATTTGTGCAAGTAGGTGTGTTGGGTAGTAGATCTTTTGCTGTTTAAAAGAATGTCCCTTACCTCCTCAAAAAAGATCATTCCATTATCTCGTAACCATAGAGTAGCCATGCCACCAGGTTGGAGTCTTGCCAGGTTTGGGTGGTTGACCTAACCTGCATCCTGAGACAGGAGATGTGGTAGAAGGGGAAGAGTGTGTGGTGGGCACGCAGCCATCCTTGTGTGGTAAGGAAAAATGTTTGTCTGGGCCACATGGGAGCTATCAAGATGACTCTGGAGTTATTAGTCCTGATCTTGTGTATGACTCTGGATAGAAGAGGGGTCAAGGGAAAAGTAGTAGAGATGCATCCCATTTGAGGAGGAAAGCAGCTCTTAAGCAGAAGTGTGGGCACTTGGCATTTTGGGTTGTCGCAAATAGGTCTATAATGTCTGAATATGCTTTGTAATACTTTGGTGTTCGTTTCCCACTCTTGGTCCTAGGAGAATTTTCTGTTCAGTGCATCTGCAGTGGTGTTTTGGCATCCTGGTAGGTAGAAGGCTGAGATGTTGATGTCATGGCTGATGCACCAATTCCATAGTAGCCTGGCTTCTGTGCAGAGGAAGTGTGACTGTGCCCCTCTCTGTCAGTTTATATAAAACATACATGTGATGATGTCTGTCAGAACCTTTATGGCCTTGTCCCTGATTGTGGGTAGGAAGTGTGAGCATGCACTGTAGACTGCCTACAGCTCTAGTAGGTTTATGTGTAGTGTTGATTCTGATGGGGACCAGTGGCCTTGGATCATGTGGTTGTGCAGGTGTGCCCCACAACCAAACAGAGAAGCATCTGTTGTAAGTATCATTGATGGAAGGGTCTATGCGAAGGGGACTCCTGTGCAAACGTTGTTTTGTTGAGCTCACTAATGTAGAGAGTATTTTACTTTGGCTGGCATTGTAAGACATTTGTTTATGCTATGTCTGTGTGGAATATACACTGTCCTGAGCCAGCCTTGCAGGCATTGCATGTGTAGTCTGACATATTTGATGACAAATGTCATTGCTGACATATGGCCTAACAGTTGGAAGCAAGTCCTGTCTAATATGTGTGGGCTGGCTTGCTTTGTGGTGATTAGAATGAGTAGAGTGGTAAACCTGTGTCAGGGCAGTGAGGCTGTAGCCTCCAAAGATTTGAGGTAGGCCCCTGTGAACTCCAGTCTCTACACAAGTGTGAGTGTTGATTTTTGTTCGTTTATTTGCAGACCTAGATATGTAAAGCGAACTATTATCTTTTGGGTAGCTTCAAGTGCATCTTCTTGAGTTGATGCTTTGAGTAAGCAATCGTCCCGATAGGGGAATATTATAATTCCTTGTCTGTGGAGGTGGACCACTGCCACAACTTTTGAGAATAACCATGGGGCAGCGGATAATCCGAAAGGGAGTACAATGTACTGGAAATGAGCTATTCCCAGAACAAACCCGAGAAACCTCCTGTGTGAGGAATGTATCATTATATGGAAATATGCATCCTGGAGATAGAAAAGGAGTACTTGTGGCACCTTAGAGACTAACAAATTTATTAGAGCATAAGCTTTCGTGAGCTACAGCTCACTTCATCGGATGCATCGGATGTAGCTCACGAAAGCTTATGCTCTAATAAATTTGTTAGTCTCTAAGGTGCCACAAGTACTCCTTTTCTTTTTGCGAATACAGACTAACACGGCTGCTACTCTGAATCCTGGAGATAGAGAGCTCAGAACCACTCTCCTCTTTCTAGTGCTGAAATTATCGTTGCTAACGTGAACATCCTGCATTGTTGGGTCTTCACAAATTTTTTGACAGGTTTCAGAGTAGCAGCCGTGTTAGTCTGTATTCGCAAAAAGAAAAGGAGTACTTGTGGCACCTTAGAGACTAACAAATTTATTAGAGCATAAGCATAAATTTTTTTGAGTCTTCTTAAGTCAAGAATGAGCCTCCATCCTCCACTTTTTTTTCTTGGTTAAAAAATAGTGGGAGTAGAAACCCTTCCCTCTGTTTTCTGTTGGTATTGGTTCTACTGTGCCTCAGTGTATAAGATATTTGCAAGAAGGGTCCCTGAAAAGGGAGGGGGAGAGAGGGTGAGTGTGAGTAGGGGGGATGGAGGATGAAATAGCCAATTTGATGCTCTTTAATACCCATTTGTCTGACGTTATGGTCTGCCATGCTGGGAGGAATGGGGTCAGACAGTCTCCAGATGGTGGATGATTGTGGATGCTTCCAGCACTTGTAAATGTGGGAGTTATCTTGGGCCCTTGAGGGAGGTTGTTGGGATGCTGAAGGCTGGGAAGTGAGTGGTCTCTGACTTGCAGGCCTCTTGCAGATCATATTGCCTCTGACATGTACAGGGCACAGATCTAGATCTCTGCATTGAATAGTACTTTCCCTGCTTTTTCTTGTGTGTGTAGGTGTGCATATGCCCAAGGATCTCAGTCACTCTACAGGTTTCAGAGTAGCAGCCGTGTTAGTCTGTATTCGCAAAAAGAAAAGGAGTACTTGTGGCACCTTAGAGACTAACAAATTTATTAGAGCATAAGCTTTCGTGAGCTACAGCTCACTTCATCGGATGCATTTGGTGGAAAAAACAGAGGAGAGATTTATATACACACACACAGAGAACATGAAACAATGGGTTTATCATACACACTGTAAGGAGAGTGATCACTTAAGATAAGCCATCACCAACAGCTGGGGGGGGGAAGGAGGAGTCACTCTACAGTCTTTCAAAGTATGAAGGGACTCACCTGTTTTGACTGCAAACAGTTTGGGGCTTTCGAATGGGAGATCCTCAACAGTTGATTGTACCTCTTTGGGAAAACCAGAGAAGGGGAGCCAGGAAGCTTGTTGCATCGTTATGGCCATGGTGATGAAACGTGCCACCGAGTTTGCAGAGTCCAGTGAAGCTTGTAAAGCTGTGCGAGCTAGGAGCTGACCCTCAGATATAAAAGCTTTACATTGTTCTTTTTTGCCCTCACGCATATGTTCAATAAAGTTCCACAGCTTTGACAGGTTTCAGAGTAGCAGCTGTGTTAGTCTGTATCCGCAAAAAGAAAAGGAGTACTTGTGGCACCTTAGAGACTAACACATTTATTTGAGCATAAGCTCTCATGAGCTACAGCTCACTTCATCGGATGCATGTAGTGCAAAATACAGTGGGGAGATTTATATATACAGAGAACATGAAACAATGGGTGTTACCATACACATTGTAATGAGAGTGATCAGGTAAGGTGAGCTATTACCAGCAGGAGAGCGGGGGAGGGCAGGAAACACCTTTTGTAGTGATAATCAAGGTGGGCCATTTCCAGTAGTTAACAAGAATGCCTGAGGAACAGCTGAGGGGGGGGGGAGGGGAATAAACATGGGGAAATAGTTTTACTTTATTGTTGTAATGACCCATCCACTCCGTCTTTATTCAAGCCTAAGTTAGTTGTATCCAGTTTTCAAATTAATTCCAATTCAGCAGTCTCTCGTTGGAGTCTGTTTTTGAAGTTTTTTGTTGAAGAATTGCCACTTTTAAGTCTGTAATCGAGTGACCAGAGAGATTGAAGAGTTCTCTGACTGGTTTTTGAATGTTATAATTCTTGACGTCTGATTTGTGTCCATTTATTCTTTCACGTAGAGACTGTCCAGTTTGGCCAATGTACATGGCAGAGGGCCACTGCTGGCACATGATGGCATATATCACATTGGTAGATGTGCAGGTGAACGAGCCTCTGATAGTGTGGCTGATGTGATTAGGCCCTATGATGGTGTCCCCTGAATAGATGTGTGGACCCAGTTGGCAACGGGCTTTGTTGCAGGGATAGGTTCCTGGGTTAGTGGTTCTGTTGTGTGGTGTGTGGCTGCTGGTGAGTATTTGCTTCAGGTTGGGGGGCTGTCTGTAAGCAAGGACTGGCCTGTCTCCCAAGACCTGTGAGAGAGATGGGTCGTCCTTCAGGATAGGTTGTAGATCCTAGATGATGCGTTGGAGAGGTTTTAGTTGGGGGCTGAAGGTGATGGCTAGTGGCATTCTGTTATTTTCTTTGTTGGGCCTGTCCTGTAGTAGGTAACTTCTGGGTACTCTTCTGGCTCTGTCAATCTGTTTCTTCACTTCAGCAGGCGGGTATTGTAGTTGTAAGAACGCTTAGAATCATAGAATATCAGGGTTGGAAGGGACACAAATCAGATGTCAAGAATTATAACATTCAAAAACCAGTCAGAGAACACTTCAATCTCTTTGGCCACTCGATTACAGACTTAAAAGTGGCAATTCTTCAACAAAAAACTTCAAAAACAGACTCCAATGAGAAACTGCTGAATTGGAATTAATTTGCAAACTGGATACAATTAACTTAGGCTTGAATAAAGACTGGGAGTGGATGGGTCATTACACAAAGTAAAACTATTTCTCCCCCCCCGGTCCCTCCATTCCTCAGACGTTCTTGTTAACTGCTGGAAATGGCCCACCTTGATTATCACTACAAAAGGTTCCCCCTCCCGCTCTCCTGCTGGTAATAGCTCACCTTATCTGATCACTCTCATTACAGTGTGTATGGTAACACCCATTGTTTCATGTTCTCCGTGTATATAAATCTCCCCACTGTATTTTCCACTGAATGCATCTGATGAAGTGAGCTGTAACTCACGAAAGCTTATGCTCAAATAAATGTGTCTCTAAGGTGCCACAAAACAGCCTTGAGTAATTTGAGTGGTTGCATTTGGCCATTACCGCTTCATCGTTTGTGATCCTAAACTGTAGAATCGCTGAAGAGTACGCTTTGCACCCAAAAATATCCAACCTCTTCCAGTCTGTTATATAGGGTGGATCTGAAATGGTGTTGTCTGTCCCGCTTGTTCCCGGCCTCTACCACTACAGAGTTTGGTGTGGGATGTGAAAATAGGAATTCCATCCTGTTGGAAGGGACATAATAATTTTTTATCCGCTCTTTTGCAGGTGGACTGAATTGTTGCTGGGGTTTGCCAGACAGTCTTGACTGGTTCCATGACAGCCTAATTTACATGGAGGACAATCTTAGAGGAGTCTGGAGGATGTCCAGCAACTTATGTTTGGACTCCACCACTTCTTCCATCGGTATCTCCTGGGAATCTGCAATCCTCATAAACATTTTGTGGAACTGTTTAAATCATCCTCTATGAGGGTGGTGGGGGCATGATAGCTTCATCTGAGGAAGAGGATGAAAAATTGGCAGTTGGTGCAACTTCCTGATCCTAAGTGTCCTCTAATTCCTTGACTGCCTCTTCTGAAGGGTCAGAGGATCCAGGTACAGAGGGTGAAGTAGAATGCCTTGCCCTTGCCCTAGGAGGACTGGGAACCTTAGCGTAGTGTTGGCACTATGCTGTCCATAGGCTCCACTAAGACCACTGGAGTAGAAAAGGGATGGGTGTCTATACCAGCCTTGAGTCTTGTGTGGTACCCATAGTGCTCTGGTGGATTCTGGTAGCTGTGTGGACAGGCAAGGAGTGATGGGAGGAGTGGATTTCCCCTTCATTATCATCATCCTTGCCACTGGATAAAGAAGAAGCTGATCTGGCTGGTGTAGTAAGTTAATTCAGTACCGAGCATGCTGGAGTGAGGTCAGTACTAAGGAGTGGAGATTTCGGTGCCGAGGAGATCAGAAGATCCTTGTGGTAGAGAAATTGCTGTGGTACCAAGAACATCGGTACCAAGGAAGGTGGCGTCAGCAGTACTGATGCCTTTACCACAGTTTTTGGCGCAGAGGGTCACGTGCTATGTGCTGTAGAGGCAGAAGGTGGTGCCATAGACTATAGCACTGCCGAGCTGCTTGATGCCGCATGTTTGAGTGGCTCCGGCGGTACTGAGGCAGGGACTATAGGTTTCCATTTAGTGCCTCTTTCCGAGCCAGCTCACTTAGGGTCTTTGGCTCACATGCTACCTGATGGTCCCGTTACCTCATAGTTGGATGGTCCTGGTGCCGTCGGTACTGATAGGGTCTGACAAGTCGGGGTACACTGCTTTTTGGTGGATTCCCAAGGAGGCCAGGTCAGAGCCCACTTCTTTGTTGCTTTTTTGGCACAGGGCTCCTTCCCCTGAGAGGGTGGAGGGAAACCTCTGTCAGATGCTGTCATGGGAGACAGTTGTCCAGGAGGGGTCTGTGATCCTATATAGGACATGGAGAACAACTTCTCCATCATGAGAAGTTTTATCTGTATGTCTCTCACCTTCCTGGCATGGGCTTTCAAATTGTGGCAGTGGGAGCACTTCTGAAGAATGTGCCTCGCTGAGGCAGCAGACACACTGTAAGTGCCTGTCAGACGCTGGGATTGAGGAGCGGCAAGCGAGGCAACATTTAAAACCCAGAGAGCTGGTCATGTCCCTCAAAGCAGAGTTTCTCCTGTGAGGGAGGGTATTCTAATAACTGAAACTTAAATTCCTAAGATAAGAAAAAATTAAATAGGGAAGAGGAAGTAAACAAAACTATTAACTAACTATTGGTTAACTAACTAGTATTCTAAAGTTAAAACTAGAGAAAGATAAAAACAGAGGCATTGCTAAGTGCTTCATCTCAAGCAGAGGGCAGTAGAGAAAGAACTGAGGGGGTGTTGGCTGCACAGTGCTATTAACCACCAGATGTAGCGCAAGATGGGGAGAGCACATGTGCAACCCAACCAGGCACTGCTACTAAAAATCTCCAACTACAAGCGCTGGGGCACAGACTCACCTAAAGTGGAGCACCCACAGCTACACTCCTCGAAGAAAGAGTGGGAGTCTTTGTTTTAAATATTTTAATAAGATATGGTCTCCATGCTGGGCTGAAGATAGTTTGTTCTTCTGTAACAGACTTTGGCAGGTTGGGTCTGAGGCCATGTCTACACTACTGGCTAAACCAGCACTGCTGCGATCAATGCATCAATGTTGATTTAGCAGATCTGGTGAAGATACACTAAGTCGATGGCAGAGCACTCTCCCGTCAATGTCTGTCTGTACTCCACCTCCCCAACAAGCGAAAGCTATGTTGACAGGAGAGCGTCTCCCGTCAACACAGTGCAATGTAGACACTGCTGTAAGGCAACCTAAGTTGCATCGACTTCAGTTACGTAACTTATGTAACTGAACTAGCATAACTTAGATAGGGCTGGTCTACACTAACGCTGTAAGTCTAATAGACAAATCAGCCTCACAGGAATCACTGGTTTCAGAGTAGCAGCCGTGTTAGTCTGTATTCGCAAAAAGAAAAGCAGTACTTGTGGCACCTTAGAGACTAACAAATTTATTAGAGCATAAGCTTTCGTGAGCTACAGCTCACTTCATCGGATGCATTTGGTGGAAAAAAACAGAGGAGAGATTTATATACACACACACAGAGAACATGAAACAATGGGTTTATCATACACACTGTAAGGAGAGTGATCACTTAAGATAAGCCATCACCAGCAGCAGGGGGGGGAAGGAGGAAAACCTTTCCTGGTGACAAGCAAGGTAGGCTAATTCCAGCAGTTAACAAGAATATCAGAGGAACAGTGGGGGGTGGGGTGGGGGGGAGAAATACCATGGGGAAATAGTTTTACTTTGTGTAATGACTCATCCATTCCCAGTCTCTATTCAAGCCTAAATTAATTGTATCCAGTTTGCAAATTAATTCCAATTCAGCAGTCTCTCGTTGGAGTCTGTTTTTGAAGCTTTTTTGTTGAAGGATAGCCACTCTTAGGTCTGTAATCGAGTGACCAGAGAGATTGAAGTGTTCTCCAACTGTTTTTTGAATGTTATAATTCTTGACGTCTGATTTGTGTCCATTCATTCTTTTATGTAGAGACTGTCCAGTTTGGCCAATGTACATGGCAGAGGGGCATTGCTGGCACATGATGGCATATATCACATTGGTAGATGCGCAGGTGAAGGAGCCTCTGATAGTGTGGCTGATGTGATTAGGCCCTATGATGGTATCCCCTGAATAGATATGCGGACAGAGTTGGCAACGGGCTTTGTTGCAAGGATAGGTTCCTGGGTTAGTGGTTCTGTTGTGTGGTGTGTGGTTGCTGGTGAGTATTTGCTTCAGATTGCGGGGCTGTCTGTAAGCAAGGACTGGCCTGTCTCCCAAGATCTGTGAGAGTGATGGGTCGTCCTTCAGGATAGGTTGTAGATCTTGATGATGCGTTGGAGAGGTTTTAGTTGGGAGCTGAAGGTACTCTTCTGGCTCTGTACCCAGAAGTCACCTACTACAGGACAGGCCCAACAAAGAAAATAACAGAACGCCACTAGCCATCACCTTCAGCCCCCAACTAAAATAGAATAGAGACTGGGAATGGATGAGTCATTACACAAAGTAAAACTATTTCCCCATGGTATTTCTCCCCCCCACCCCACCCCCCACTGTTCCTCTGATATTCTTGTTAACTGCTGGAATTAGCCTACCTTGCTTGTCACCAGGAAAGGTTTTCCTCCTCCCCCCCCCCCCCGCTGCTGGTGATGGCTTATCTTAAGTGATCACTCACGGCTGCTACTCTGAAACCTCTCCTTACAGTGTGTATGATAAACCCATTGTTTCATGTTCTCTGTGTGTGTGTATATAAATCTCTCCTGTTTTTTCCACCAAATGCATCCGATGAAGTGAGCTGTAGCTCACGAAAGCTTATGCTCTAATAAATTTGTTAGTCTCTAAGGTGCCACAAGTACTGCTTTTCTTCTTACAGGAATCACTGGCTTTCATTATTGTGCTTCAGTTTAGTGATAGCTTAGATCAGGAATGGGCAAACTTTTTGACCTAAGGGCTACATCTGGGTATGAAAATTGTATGGCAGGCCATGAATGCTCATGAAATTGGGGGTTGGGCTGTGGGAGGGACTGAAGGCTTTGGCTGGGGGTGCAGGCTCTAGGATGAGACCAGAAATGAGGAGTTCAGGATGTGGAAGACGGCTCCAGGCTGGGGCAGGGGTGCAAAGGGGGGGTGATGGCTCTGGCTGGGGGTGCAGGGTTTGGGGGTGCAGGAGGGAGCTCCGGAGTGGGACCAAGGGGTTTGGAGGGCGGGAGGGAGATCATGGCTGGGGCAGAGGATTGGGGTGTGGGGGGGGGGGTCAGGGGTGCTGCTCCAGGCGGCGCTTACCTCAAGCAGCTCCCGGAAGCAGTGGCATGTCCCCCTCTGGCTCCTATGCAGAGCTGCAGCCAGGCAGCTCGACGCACTGCCCCGTCCACAGGTGCCACCCCTACAGCTCCCATTGGCCATGGCTCCCGGTCAATGGGAGTTGTGGAGCCCCTTGGCTGACCCTATGCATAGGAGCCAGAGGGGGGACATGCTGCTGATTCCAGGAGCTGCGCAGAGCCATAGCACAGGCAGAGAGGGGCAAGCCCTGGACCCCTCTCCCTGGCATGAGCTGGAGGGCCAGATTAAAACGCCTGAAGGGCCGGATGTGGCCCCCGGGACGTAGTTTGCCTACCCCTGGCTTAGATCATTACATATGTATGTAACATTAGCTTGAAATGCCTTCAATTAACTCTGCTGTATTCCCTTTTATTTTGTATTTGTCACTCTCTCTTTTAATTCCTCTGTAAGAAGATAATTTGTACTGAAAAATTCTGTATATCCTTAATAAAAAATCAGAAACTAGCCTTTTACTAAACTATAATAAAAGATTTCAGAGTAGCAGCCGTGTTAGTCTGTATTTGCAAAAAGAAAAGGAGTACTTGTGGCACCTTAGAGACTAACAAATTTATTAGAGCATAAGCTTTCGTGAGCTACAGCTCACTTCATCAGATGCATTTGGTGGAAAAAACAGAGGAGAGATTTATATACACACACACACAGAGAACATGAAACAATGGGTTTATCATACACACTGTAAGGAGAGTGATCACTTAAGATAAGCCATCACCAACAGCAGGGGGGGGAAGGAGGAAAACCTTTCATGGTGACAAGCAGGTAGGCTAATTCCAGCAGTTAACAAGAATATCAGAGGTTTCAGAGTAGCAGCCGTGTTAGTCTGTATTCGCAAAAAGAAAAGGAGTACTTGTGGCACCTTAGAGACTAACAAATTTATTAGAGCATAAGCTTTCGTGAGCTACAGCGATGAAGTGAGCTGTAGCTCACGAAAGCTTATGCTCTAATAAGAATATCAGAGGAACAGTGGGGGGTGGGGTGGGAGGGAGAAATACCATGGGGAAATAGTTTTACTTTGTGTAATGACTCATCCATTCCCAGTCTCTATTCAAGCCTAAGTTAATTGTATCCAGTTTGCAAATTAATTCCAATTCAGCAGTCTCTCGTTGGAGTCTGTTTCTGAAGCTTTTTTGTTGAAGTACAGCCACTCTTAGGTCTGTGATCGAGTGACCAGAGAGACTGAAGTGTTCTCCAACTGGTTTTTGAATGTTATAATTCTTGACGTCTGATTTGTGTCCATTCATTCTTTTACGTAGAGACTGTCCAGTTTGGCCAATGTACATGGCAGAGGGGCATTGCTGGCACATGATGGCATATATCACATTGATAGATGCGCAGGTGAAGGAGCCTCTGATAGTGTGGCTGATGTGATTAGGCCCTATGATGGTATCCCCTGAATAGATATGTGGACAGAGTTGGCAACGGGCTTTGTTGCAAGGATACCATCATAGGGCCTAATCACATCAGCCACACTATCAGAGGCTCCTTCACCTGCGCATCTACCAATGTGATATATGCCATCATGTGCCAGCAATGCCCCTCTGCCATGTACATTGGCCAAACTGGACAGTCTCTACGTAAAAGAATGAATGGACACAAATCAGACGTCAAGAATTATAACATTCAAAAACCAGTTGGAGAACACTTCAGTCTCTCTGGTCACTCGATCACAGACCTAAGAGTGGCTGTACTTCAACAAAAAAGCTTCAGAAACAGACTCCAACGAGAGACTGCTGAATTGGAATTAATTTGCAAACTGGATACAATTAACTTAGGCTTGAATAGAGACTGGGAATGGATGAGTCATTACACAAAGTAAAACTATTTCCCCATGGTATTTCTCCCTCCCACCCCACCCCCCACTGTTCCTCTGATATTCTTGTTAACTGCTGGAATTAGCCTACCTGCTTGTCACCATGAAAGGTTTTCCTCCTTCCCCCCCCTGCTGTTGGTGATGGCTTATCTTAAGTGATCACTCTCCTTACAGTGTGTATGATAAACCCATTGTTTCATGTTCTCTGTGTGTGTGTATATAAATCTCTCCTCTGTTTTTTCCACCAAATGCATCCGATGAAGTGAGCTGTAGCTCACGAAAGCTTATGCTCTAATAAATTTGTTAATCTCTAAGGTGCCACAAGTACTCCTTATAATAAGAGTGCCCATTTAATGTTCCAGGTGCATTTGACAGTCTTCACAAAATATATTAACAGACCTATTAGTTATCCCAGATCAAATCAAATAACTGAGTGATAACATAAGTAATAAAAATTATTTGGTCTGTTCACAATCCTCACCAGAGTCCTCTATCACTACTCCCAGGTCTACCCAACACCCAGCTCCTCATGAGCAATGGCAAAAAGGCAGACCTTGCATCATACCCTGAAAGCTAACAAATATGAGCTGTTACAGCCCAAAGGAAGGAGTTCCAAAGATCCAGGAACCCTAAAACGAATGCCCTCCCAGCTGTTCCTTCTCTTATACTGATGGGGCTTTGACTACAATTGTGGCAGTATGTCACAGGGAGAGAGGAAGTCTCTCACGTAGGTCCCAGGTCAGTTTGGTAGCACATTCTACTGGTATGTGATTTGAGAATGGAAATAGTAGAAAGAAAGGACTTTGGGAAGGAAAGATATTGTTTATCAGCCAAAAGAATTATCATCTGAGTCTTTACTGGTAAGTTTGTGATTCTTGAATGAGTATTTGGTGTTCCAAATATTTGAGTATGGAATTTCAACACCCAGCACCTCTCCACAAAAGTATCATTACAAATCATTCCAAGAAGGGAAAATTCCCCCTCCCCCCCCCGCCCACCAATTGGAAATTCATTTGTCTTGATATGCTCTATGCATTGTCTTCCTGGTGCAACTTCCCTTCCCCTTTTACACTCACCATCTCATATTGCCCCTGTAAATTTCATTTGTTTCTATCACCTACCTGCTTTGCTCTCCCTGTCCTTAGCTATTATGTGCAACACATTCTAATTCAGGAGGTTGGTACATACTCTGAACAGTGGTGTGCGTTATGGGGTTGTAAAGCATGTTGATTTTAGGTCTCTGGCAGAAAGTTCCTGCTAAACCCTCTCTCTGGCTGGAAACTTCACAAAGCACTGTAGGCCCTGCAGGCACATGTGATCTTTTCATCAGAGTGGGTCTTGGCTCTCTCTGATCCCCGATGGTAGATAAAGGCACAAAGCTGGTGTTTGGAAGAGATGGTTTGGACTGAGATGGACTTGGTTGAAGGTTCTCTCTCTGGATTTGTTTCTGTTGACGGTTATTT
Organism: Dermochelys coriacea; assembly: GCF_009764565.3. Classification (NCBI taxonomy): domain Eukaryota; kingdom Metazoa; phylum Chordata; order Testudines; family Dermochelyidae; genus Dermochelys; species Dermochelys coriacea. The sequence goes on along the minus strand of NC_050069.1, from coordinate 255,514 downwards.
GCCTTCCTTTCCAGAATCATCTGCAGGAACAAGAAGCTGGTTAGATTTAAAACCTATAAACATGACTAAGAACATAAAGATGGCCACATTGGATCAGACCAATGGTCCATCTATTCCATCTTCCCAAGTGGCCGGTGCCATATACTTTAGAGGGACTGAACAGAACAGAGCACTTTATCGATTGATCCATCCCGTCATTCAGTTCCTGATTCTGGAAGTCAGAGGTTTAGGGACACCCAGAACATGAGGTTCCACCCCTGATCATCTTGGTTAATAGCCATTCATAGACCTATCCTCTATGAATTAACCTAGTCCTTTTTTGAACTCTGTTATAGTCTTGGCCTTCACAACATCCTCTGGCACAGAATTCCACAGGTTGACTGTGCATTGTATGAAGCAGTATTTCTTTATGCTTGTTTTAAACCTGCTGCCTATTAATTTCATTTGGTGACTCCTGGTTCGTGTTTCATTTGAAGGGGGGTAAACAATACTTCCTTCTTCACTTCCTCCACGCCATTCATGATTTTATAGACCTCTATTATAACCCCAACGCCCCTCCCAGTTATCTCTTTTCTAAGCTGAACAGTCCCAGTCATAAGAACATAAGAATGGCCATTCTAGCCCAGTATCCTGTCTTCCGACAGTGGCCAATTGCCAGGTGCCCAAGAGGGAATGAACAAAACAGGTAATCATCAAGTGATCCATTCCCTGTTGCTCATTCCCAGCTTCTGGCAAACAGAGGCTAGGGACATCATCCCTGCCCATCCTGGCTAATAGCCATTGATGGACCTATCCTCCATAAATGTGTCTAGTTTTTTTTTTAACCCTGTTATAGTCTTGGCCTTCAATACATCCTCTGGCAAGGAGTTCCACAGGTTGAGTGTATGTTGTGTGAAGAAATACTTCCTTTTGTCTGTTTAAAACCTGCTGCCCATTAATTTCATTTGGTGACCCCTAGTTCTTGTGTTATGACAGCGGTCTCCAACCTTTTTACACACAAGATCACTTTTTTAATGAAAGATCATTGGGGGGAGGGATAGCTTAATGGTTTGAGCATTGGCCTGTTAAACCCAGGGTTGTGAGCTCAAACCTTGAGGGGGCCATTTAGGGATTTGGGACAAAAATTGGGGATTGGTCCTGCTTTGAGCAGGGGGTTGGACTAGATGACCTCCTGAGGTCCCTTCCAACTCTGATATTCTATGATCAACCCAGGGTCTACCCTGCCCTTTCCCTGAGGCCCCATCCTGCTCACTCCATTCCCCCCTCTCTCCGTCACTCGCTCTCCCCCACCCTCACTCACTTTCACTGGGCTGGGGCAGGGGTGCAGTCTCTGGGCTGGGGTTTAAGGGTTTGGAGTGTGGGAGGGAGCTCCAGGCTGAGCCTGGGAGTTGAGGTGCAGGAGTGAGGGGTGCAAGCTCTGGGAGGGAGTTTGAGTGCGAGGGTCATATGGTCACACTGCACCTAATCTCATAGAATCCATTGGACATTTCATGAATTTTAATTTTTATTAATGTCACTTTTGGTTTATAGATCCAAAATCCTTTAGGGATTCTCACAAATCAGTGTAACATTCTCAACTGTGGGGTATGCATTGGCTGAGCCTGGGGCAGGAGCGAGGAGTGCAAGCTCTGAGAGAGAGTTTGGGTGCAGCAGGGGGCTCCAGGCTGGGGCAGAGCATTGAGATGCAGGAGAGGGTGAGGGGTGTGGAATCTGGGAGGGAGTTTGGTGCAGGAGGGGACTCCAGCTGTTGGAGATATTTGCTGCAAGCAGTCACAGATCAGCTACATGCCATTGTAGGCTCATCATACCATTCCCTCCATAATCTTATCAAGATGTCTTGAAGCCACTTAGATTTTTGACCTCACTGCTCTCCTTGGAAGGCTGTTCCAGAACTTCACTCCTCTAATAGCTAGAAACTGTTATCTAATTTCAAGCCTAAACTTGTTGATGGCCATTTTATATCCATTTACTCTTGTACCCATGTTGGTGCTTAACTTAAATAATTCCTCTCCCTCCCTGGCCTTTATCCTTCTGAAGTATTTAAAGAGAGCAATCATATCTCCCCCCAGCCTTCTTTTGTTTAGGTTAAACAAGCCAAGTTCTTTGAGTCTCCTCTCATAAGGCAGGTTTTTCCATTCCTCTTATCATCTTAGTGTAGTAGGAAGAGGGTCTGAAACACTTAGTAGCCCTTCTCTGCACCTGTTCCAGTTTGAATTTCTTTCCTAAACATGGGAGAATTGCACACTGTATTCCAGATAAGGTCTCAACAGTGCCCTGTATAACAGTACTAACACTTCCCTGTCTCTACTGAAAATACCTCACCTGATGCATTCTAGGTCTGCATTAGCCTTTTTCATGGCTGCATCACATTGGCAGCTCATAGCCATCTTGTGATCAACCAATATACCCAGTATTTCTTCTCCTCTGTCACTTCCAACTGATAAATCCCCAGCTTACAGGAAAAATTCTTGTTGTTAGTCCCTACGTGCATGACCTTTTTGACTGCTTCTGCATATTGAGCAGACATTTTCAGAGAAACATCCATAATGATTCGAAGATCTCTTTCCTGAGTGGTAACAGGTAATTTAGATTTTTTATATATTTTTTTATATTTATATTTTTTATATATAGCTGGGATTATGTTTTCCAATGTGCATTACTTTGCATTTATCAACACTGAATTTCATCTCTCACTGTGTTGCCCAGTCACACAGTATTGTGAAATCCCTTTGTAACTCTTCACAATCAGCTTTGGACTTAATTATAGAGTAATTTTATATCATCTGCAAACTTGGCCATCTCACTGTTTACCCCTTTTTCCAGATCATTTACAAATATGTTGAACAGCATCCATCCCAGTGCAAAGCCTTAGGGATCCCACTATTTACCTCTCTCCACCATGAAAACTGACCACTTATTCCTACTCTTTGATTCCTATCTTTTCACCATTTACTGTCCATGAAAGGACCTCCCCTCTTTCCCCATGACTTCTTACTTTGCTCAAGAGCCTTTGGTGAGGAACCTTGTCAAAGGCTTTCTGAAAGTCCAAATACACCATATCCACTGGATCACCCATGTCCATGCTTGTTGACCCCCTCAAAGGATTCTTATAGATTGATATAGCATGATTTCTCTTTACAAAAGCTGTATTGACTCTTCCCCAACATACTGTGTTCATCCATGTGTCTGATAATTCTGTTCTTTACTACAGTTTCAACCAATTTTCCTGGTAGAAAAGTTAGGCTTACCAACCTATAGTTGCCCAGATCGCCTCTGGTGCCTTTTAAAAAAAAAATTGGCATTACATTAATTATCCACAGTCATCTGCTATAGAGGCTGATTTAAGCCATAGGTTACATACCAGTAGTTTTGCAGTTTCATATTTGAGTTTCCTCCGAACTCTTGGGCGAATACCATCTGGTCCCAGTGATTTATTACTATTTATTTTATCAATATGTTCCAAAACCTCTTCTACAGACATCTCATTGTACAACAGTTCTTCAGATTTGTCACCTAAAAAGAATGATTGAGGTGTAGGAATCTCCCTCACACCCTCTGCAGCAAAGATCGATGCAAAGAATTAATTTAGCTTCTCCACACAGGCCTTGTCTCCTTTGAGTTTTTCTTTACGACTTCGATTCTCCTAGTGGCCCCACTGACTTGGTAGGCTTCCTGCTTCTGATGTACTTGAGTTTGAGCTTTTATTATGATGTACTTTAAAAGTTTCCATGCATCTTGCAGGCATTTCATCATTTAACTGGCCTTTTCATTTTTGTGTAACTCCCCTTTTTAAATTAAATATTACTGTGGTGCATTTTGCAGGTATTTTCCCTCCTCCAAGGATCTTACATTTAATTACTTTATGGTTGCTATTATCTAGCAGTTCAGCTGTACTCACCGCTTGGACCAGATCGTATGTGCCACTTAGAACTAAATCAAGATTTACCTCTCCCCTTCTGAGTTTCAGGACTAGCTGGTCCAAGAAGTTGTCATTACAGGTGTCTAGAAATTTTACCTCTGCATTACATCCTGAGGTGACATGTTCCCAGTCAATATAGGGATAGTTGAAATCTACCATTATTAGTGGATTTTCTTTTCTTGTAGCCTCTTGATCTCCCTAAAGCATTTCACAATCACCATCCTGGTCAGGTGATCTGTAGTATATTCTTACAGCTATACTGTTATTATTCAAGCATGAAATTTCTATCCATAGAGATTCTATGGTACCTGTTTTACTAATTTAAGATTTTTAAATGAGGTCAAACGATTAAAAAAATTAATTGAGATTAATCACAATTAAAAAAATCAATCATGATTAATTGTTGTTTTAATGGCACTGTTAAACAATAACAGAATACCCATTTAAATGTATTATAAATATTTTTGATGTTTTTCTACATTTTTCAAAGATATTGATTTCAATTACAACACAGAATACAAAGTGTGAAATGCTCACTACATATTTTTTATTATAAATATTTGCACTGTGAAAAAAGATAAATAATTTACAAGTCGATGCATGAAAGGGCATACAGAATATCAGGGTTGGAAGGGATCTCAGGAGGTCATCTAGTCCAACCCCCTGCTCAAAGCAGGACCAATCCCCAACTAAATCATCCCAGCCAGGCTGTGTCAAGCCTGACCTTAAAAACTTTTAAGGAAGGAGATTCCACCACCTCCCTAGGTAACCCATTCCAGTGCTTCACCACCTCCTATTGAAAAAGTTTTTCCTAATATCCAACCTAAACCTCCCCCACTGCAACTTGAGACCATTGCTTTTTGTTCTGTCATCTGCTACCACTGAAAACAGCCTAGATCCATCCTCTTTGGAACCCCCTTTCAGGTAGTTGAAAGCAGCTATCAAATCCCCCCTCATTCTTCTCTTCTGCAGACTAATCCCAATTCCTTCAGCCTCTCCTCATAAGTCATGTGCTCCAGCCCCCTAATCATTTCTGTTGCCCTCTGTTGGACTCTTTCCAATTTTTCCACATCCTTATTGTAGTGTAGGGCCTAAAACTGGACACAGTACTCCAGCTGAGGCCTCACCAATGTCAAATAGAGGGGAACAATCACTCCTGCTTATACAGTACAAAATGCCATTAGCCTTCTTGGCAAAAAGGGCACACTGTTGACTCATATCCAGCTTCTCATCCACTGTAACTCTTAGGTCCTTTTCTGCAGAACTGCTGCCTAGCCACTCTGTCCCTAATCTGTAGCAGTGCATGGGATTCTTCCATCCTAAGTGCAGGACTCTGTACTTGTCCTTGTTGAACCTCATCAGATTTCTTTTGGCCCAATCCTCCCATTTGTCTAGAGCCCTCTGTATCCTATCCCTACCCTCCAGCGTATCTACCTCTCCCTGTTTAGAGTAGCAGCCGTGTTAGTCTGTATTCGCAAAAAGAAAAGGAGTACTTGTGGCACCTTAGAGACTAACAAATTTATTAGAGCATAAGCTTTCGTGAGCTACAGCTCACTTCATCGGATGCATTTGGTGGAAAAAACAGAGGAGAGATTTATATACACACACACAGAGAACATGAAACAATGGGTTTATCATACACACTGTAAGGAGAGTGATCACTTAAGATAAGCCATCACCAACAGCAGGAGGGGGAAGGAGGAAAACCTTTCATGGTGACAAGCAGGTAGGCTAATTCCAGCAGTTAACAAGAATATCAGAGGAACAGTGGGGGGTGGGGTGGGAGGGAGAAATACCATGGGGAAATAGTTTTACTTTGTGTAATGACTCATCCATTCCCAGTCTCTATTCAAGCCTAAGTTAATTGTATCCAGTTTGCAAATTAATTCCAATTCAGCAGTCTCTCGTTGGAGTCTGTTTTTGAAGCTTTTTTGTTGAAGTATAGCCACTCTTAGGTCTGTGATCGAGTGACCAGAGAGATTGAAGTGTTCTCCAACTGGTTTTTGAATGTTATAATTCTTGACGTCTGATTTGTGTCCATTCATTCTTTTACGTAGAGACTGTCCAGTTTGGCCAATGTACATGGCAGAGGGGCATTGCTGGCACATGATGGCATATATCACATTGGTAGATGCGCAGGTGAACGAGCCTCTGATAGTGTGGCTGATGTGATTAGGCCCTATGATGGTATCCCCTGAATAGATATGTGGACAGAGTTGGCAACGGGCTTTGTTGCAAGGATAGGTTCCTGGGTTAGTGGTTCTGTTGTGTGGTGTGTGGTTGCTGGTGAGTATTTGCTTCAATTGCTGGATTCAATTTAATTGCTGGAATTAGCCTACCTGCTTGTCACCATGAAAGGTTTTCCTCCTTCCCCCCCCCTGCTGTTGGTGATGGCTTATCTTAAGTGATCACTCTCCTTACAGTGTGTATGATAAACCCATTGTTTCATGTTCTCTGTGTGTGTGTATATAAATCTCTCCTCTGTTTTTTCCACCAAATGCATCCGATGAAGTGAGCTGTAGCTCACGAAAGCTTATGCTCTAATAAATTTGTTAGTCTCTAAGGTGCCACAAGTACTCCTTTTCTCCCTGTTTAGTGTCATCTGCAAACTTGCTGAGGGTGCAATCCACACCATCCTCCAGATCATTATTGAAGATATTGAACAAAACTAGCCCCAGGACCGACCCTTGGGGCATTCTGCTTGATACCAGCTGCCAACTAGACATGGAGCCATTGATCACTACCCGTTGAGCCAGCTTTCTATCCACCTTATAGTCCATTCATCCAGCCCATACTTCTTTAACCTGCTGGCAAGAATACTGTGGGAGACAGTGTCAAAAGCTTTGCTAAAGTGAAGGAATAACATGTCCACTGCTTTCCCCTCATCCACAGAGCCAATTATCTCATCAGAGAAGGCAATTAGGTTAGTCAGGCATGACTTGCCCTTGGTGAATCCCTGCTGATTGTTCCTGATCACTTTTCTCTCCTCTAAGTGCTTCAAAATTGATTCCTTGAGGAGCTGCTCCATGATTTTTCCAGGGACTGAGGGGAGGCTGACTGGCCTGTAGTTCCCTGGATCCTATTCCTTCCCTTTTTTAAAGATGGGCACTACATTATCCATTTTCCAGTCATCCAGGAGCTCCCCCAATCGCCATGAGTTTTCAAAGAGAATGGCCAATGGCTCTGCAATCACATCCGCCAACTTCTTTAGCACCCTTGGATGCAGTGCATCCGGCCCCATGGACTTGTGCTCATTCAGCTTTTCTAAATAGTCCTGAATCGCTTCTTTCTCCACTGAGGGCTGGTCACCTTCTCCCCATACTGTGCTGCCCAGTGCAGTAGTGTGGGAGCTGACCTTGTTCGTGAAGACAGAGGCAAAAAAAGCATTGTGTACATTAGCTTTTTCCACATCCTCTGTCACTAGGTTACCTCCTCCATTCAGTAAGGGGCCCACACTTTCCTTGTTCTTCTTCTTGTTGTTAACATACCTGAAGAAACTCTTCTTGTTACTCTTAACATCCCTTGCTAGCTTCAACTCCAAGTGTGATTTGGCCTTCCTGATTTCACTCCTGCATGCCCGAGAAATATTTTTATACTCCTCCCTGGTCATTTGTCCAATCTTCCACTTCTTGTAAGCCTCTTTTTTGTGTTTAAGATCAGCAAGGATTTCACTGTTAAGTCAAGTTGATGACGCCTGCCATATTTACTATTCTTTCTTCACATCGGGATGGTTTGTTCCTGAAACCTCAATAAGGATTATTTAAAATATAGCCAGCTCTCCTGGACTCCTTTCCCCCTCATGTTATTCTGCACAACAGTTCCCTGAGAGAGTCAAAATCTACTTTTCTGAAGTAGGGTCCTTATTTTGCTGCTCTCCTTTCTTCCTTTTGTCAGGATCCTGAACTCAGCTATCTCATGGTCACTGCCTCCCATCCACTTTTGCTTCCCTTACTAATTCTTCCCTGTTTGTGAGCAGCAGGTCAAGAAGAGCTCTGCCCCTAGTAGGTTCCTCCAGCACTTGCACCACGAAATTGTCCCCTACACTTTCCAAAAACTTCCTAGATTGTCTGTGCCCTGCTATACTGCTCTCCCAGCAGATATGGGGCAACTGAAGTCCCTCATGAGAACCAGGGCCTGCAATCTAGTAACTTCTGTTAGTTGGCTGAAGAACGCCTCGTCCACCTCATCCCCCTGTCTGGCAGTCTATAGCGGATTCCCACCATGACATCACCCTTGTTGCTCACACTTCTAAACTTAATCCAGAGACTCAGGTTTTTCTGCAGTTTCATACTGGAGCTCTGAGCAGTCATACTGCTCTCTTACATACAATGCAACTCCCCCACCTTTTCTGCCCTGCCTGTCGTTCCTGAACATGAATGTTTAGCATATGTAGTATGTAAATACCTTGCAACACCGATTACAACAGTGCCATGTGAATGCCTGTTCTCACTTTTAAGTAAAAAGAAAAGGAGTACTTGTGGCACCTTAGAGACTAACAAATTTATTAGAGCATAAGCTTTCGTGAGCTACAGCTCACTTCATCGGATGCATTTTTCCACCAAATGCATCCGATGAAGTGAGCTGTAGCTCACGAAAGCTTATGCTCTAATAAATTTGTTAGTCTCTAAGGTGCCACAAGTACTCCTTTTCTTTTTGCGAATACAGACTAACACGGCTGCTACTCTGAAACCTGTCACTTTTAAGTGACATTGTAAATAAGTAGTGGGCAGCATTATCTCCCATAAATGTAAACAAACTTGTTTGTCTTAGCGATTGGCTGAACAAGAAGTATAACTGAGCGGACTTGTAGGCTCTAAAGTTTTACATTGTTTTGTTTCTGAGTGCAGTTTATAAAAAAAATTCTACATTTGTAAATTGCACTTTCATGATAGAGATTGCTCTTGTATGAGGTGAATTGAAAAATATTTCTTGTGTTTACCTTTTTTTTTTTAAAGTGCAAATATTTGTAGTACAAAATAATATAAAATGAGCACCGTACACTTAGTATTCTGTGGTGCCTATTATATCAATATCCTCATTTAATGCCAGGCACTCAAGTTCAGTCATCTTAGTATTCAGACTTTTTGCATTTGTATACAAGCATTTGTAAAATTTTTCAGTATTTAGTTGTCTGCCTTCATATGATGTAATTGAATGGGGCTCTTTTTCATTTGTCTGTTTCTCTTCAGTTTGTACCTGTACTTTATCAACTTCTATCCTCTCTTCTTTACTAGGCTATAGGTTCTCTATTTTAATAAATCCTCCCCTAAAGGATGTGTCTGACCAAACCATGTGCTCCTCCATACCTGTCGGCCTTCCCCCACCTCTTAGTTTAAAAATTCCTATACAACCTTTTTAATGGCTCCTCCTTTCCCAAAAGGTTCCACAGTTCCTAATAAACCTAAATCTCTCCTCCAAACACCATCATCTCAACTAGGATTGAGACCCTGCAGTTCTGCCTGTTTAACTGGCCCTGTGCATGGAACTGAAAGCATTTTAGAGGATGCTACCATGTAGGTCATGGATTTTAATTTCTTACCTAGCAGGCTAAATTTGGCTTCTAGGACCTCTCTCCTACCTTTCCCTATGATATTGGTACCTACATGTACCAAGACCACTGGCTCCTTCCGCCCTGTACATAAGTCTGTCAAGATGTCATGAGAGTTCCACAACCTTCTCACCCAGTCGGCAATTCACCTTGCTGTTTTTCCAGTCATCACTAACCCAACTATCTATATTTCTAATGATCAAATCCCCCATTACTATTATCCGTCTCCTCCTAATAACAAGGGTCCCCTCCCATGGAGAGAGAGAGGACCCGTCCGAGAGGATACCATGACATCATGTGGAAGGAGTGTCTCATCTATGGAATTGTTTCCCTCTGCTCCAGCTTGATGTTCTCCTTCCCTAAGACTTTCATCCTCCTCAATAGCACAGAGGATGGGACCACTCTACTGGGTCCCAGAAAGTTCCATCTATGTACCTCTCCGTTCTTCCTTAGCTCCTCTAGTTCACCCACTCTGGTCTCAAGAGTCCACGCTCAGTCAGCAAGGGCCATGTGCTGCTTGCCCCAAATACGCACAAACATGGCACCGGCCCATGTGCCAAGTAATCATACATGCTACATTCAGTGCAATAAACTGGACAGTCCTTACTCTGCTGCTGGACTTCTGCCTGCATTATTTTTACTCTTGCAAGGGTTTTGCTTGTTTCTTCGTAGCAGCCGTGTTAGTCTGTATTCGCAAAAAGAAAAGGAGTACTTGTGGCACCTTAGAGACTAACACATTTATTTGAGCATAAGCTTTTGTGAGCTACAGCTCACTTCATCGGAGCTCACAAAAGCTTATGCTCAAATAAATTTGTTAGTCTCTAAGGTGCCACAAGTACTCCTTTTCTGTTTGTTTCTTCGTTCATGTGTGGGTTTTTTGGGGGGGAGGGGTATCTGGCTTTCACGTTCCCTCTCTAAAAGCCCTTGCAAAACTCTTCTGTTTTCTGCTCCCGTTTGCTAGCTCCTCTGGTTGCATACAAGCTCACTTTTCAAACCCCTGTTCTCCCGAGTTAGCTCCATCCTCTTGGCAAGAGATCCTAAAGGGATTAGGGAGTCAAAGGATGGCATGCTAGACTCCTGTTAGAAAGCTCTCAGCCTTGTATAGCAGGCTATTAGGCTCAGCACACAGCTCCCCAAACATACTACACTATAAACTTCAATCAAGCAGGCATACAGCAAGCAAGCACACACACAAACTAACTAACAGACAATAAACTCACCCCAAGGATCACATGTAGTCACTTAGCATGAGTAAAGCAGCAATCCTACAGAGCAGAGGAACTAGGCAGATATATAAAAGCTCAAGAAAAAAATACTTGCAGCTGATACAAATTTTAAAGGACAGGAAATAATTCAAATGAAAAAGTACTTTAAGATGGGGAAATGTTAGAACTTAATAAATGGAACATAGAACACAGTACTGGAAAGGACTTGCTGGGCAACTGAGTTGAGTTCCCTGCTATTACAGGCAACCATGTCATAGAATCCCATTCATAAATTTATTTGGGCTGTCAAGCAATTAAAATTAATTGTGATTAATTGCATTATTAAACAATAATAGATACCATTTATTTTAAAATTTTGGATGCATTCTATATTTTTAAATATATTGATTTCAATTACAACACAAAATACAAAGTGTACAGTTTTCAGAGTAGCAGCCGTGTTAGTCTGTATTCGCAAAAAGAAAAGGAGTACTTGTGGCACCTTAGAGACTAACAAATTTATTAGAGCATAAGCTTTCGTGAGCTACAGCTCACTTCATCAGATGCATCCGATGAAGTGAGCTGTAGCTCACGAAAGCTTATGCTCTAATAAATTTGTTAGTCTAAGGTGCCACAAGTACTCCTTTTCTTTTTGCAAAAAAGTGTACAGTGCTTACTTTATATTATGCACTGCAAAAACCCCCAAAAGAAATGGTATTTTTCAATCCACCTACTGCAAGTACTGTAGTGCAATCTCTATCATGAAAATATGGTTAAGCAGCAGTTCTGCAGAAAAGGATTTGGGGATTACAGTGGATGAGAAGACGGATATGAGTCAACAGTGTGCCCTTGTTGCCAAGAAGGCCAGCGACATATTGGGCTGTATTAGTAGGAGCATTGCCAGCAGATCAAGGGAAGTGATTATTCCCCTCTATTTGGCACTGGTGAGGCCACATGTGGAGTATTGTGTCCAGTTTTGGTCCCCCCACTATAGAAGCGATGTGGACAAATTGGAGAGTCCAGGGGAGGGTAACGAAAATGATTAGCGGGCTGGGGCACGACTTACGAGGAGAGGATGAGGGAACTGGGGTTATTTAGTCTGCAGAAGAGAAGAGTGAGGGGGGATTTGATAGCAGCCTTCAACTACCTGAAGGGGGGTTCCAAAGAGGATGGAGCTAAACTGTTCTCAGTGGTGGGTGAGGACAGAACAAGAAACAATGGTCTCAAGTTGCAGTGGGGGAGGTGTAGGTTGGATATTAGGAAACACTATTTCACTAGGAGGGTGGTGAAGCACTGGAATGGGCTACCTAGGGAGGTGGTGGAATCCCCATACTTAGAGGTTTTTAAGGCCCGGCTTGACAAAGCCCTGGCTGGGATGATTTAGTTGTTGTTGATCCTGCTTTGAGCAGGGGATTGGACTAGATGACTTCCTGAGGTCTCTTCCAACCCTAATATTCTATGTTTCTTTGTACATAAAAAATGGCACTCAAAAATAAAACGTCAAATTTTAAAGCCTATAAGTCCACTCAGTCCTACTTCTTGTTCAGCCAATCCACTTAGACAAACAAGTTTGTTTACATTTTTAGGAGATAATGCTGCCTGCTTCTTGTTTACAATATCACCTGAAAGTGAGAACAGGCATTCTCATGGCACAGTTGTAGCTGGCATCGCAAGATATTTATGTGCCAGATGCGCTAAAGATTCATATGTCCCTTCATGCTTCAAACTACCATTCCAGGGGACATGTGACCTTGCTGATGACAGGTTCTGCTTGATGACAATCCAAAGCCGTGCAGAACGATGCATGTTCATTTTCATTATCTGAGTCAGATGCCACCAGTGGCAGGTTGATTTTCTTTTTTGGTGGTTTGGGTTTCTGTAGTTTCTGCATCGGAGCGTTGCTCTTTTAATATTTCTGAAAGCATGCTCCACACCTTGTCCCACTCAGATTTTGGAAGGAACTTCAGATTCTTAAACTTTGGGTCAAGTGCTGTAGCTATCTTCAGGAATCTCACATTGGTACCTTCTTTGTGTTTTGTCAAATCTGCAGTGAAAGTGTTCTTAAAATGAACATGTGCTGAGTCATCATCCGAGACTTCTATAACATCAATATATGGCAGAATGTGGGTAAAACAGAGCAGGGGACATACAATTCTCCCCCAAGTTCAGTCACAAATTTAATTAACTCATTATTTTTTTTACGAGCATCATCAGCATGGAAACATGTCCTCTGAAATGGTGACTCAAGCATGAAGGGGCATACGAATGTTTAGCTTATCTGGCACGTAAATTCCTTGCAATGCCGGCTACTAAAGTGCCATGCAAATGCAGGTTCTTGCTTTCTGGTGACATTGTAAATAAGAAGAGGGCAGCATTATCTCCTGAAAATGTAAACAAACTTGTTTGTCTTAGCGATTGTCTGAACAACAAGTAGGACTGAGTGGACTTATAGGCTCTAAAGTTTTACACTGTTTTGTTTTTGAGTGCAGTTATATAACAACAACAAAAAATCTACATTTCTAAGTTGCACTTTCACAACAAAGAGATTGCACTACAGTACTTGTATGAGGTGAATTGAAAAATACTATTTCTTTTGTTTATCATTTTTACAGTGCAAATATTTGTAATAAAAATATACATTGATTTCAATTACAACACAGAATAAAGTATATATGAAAATGGAGAAAAACATCCAAAATATTTAATAAATTTCAATTGATATTCTATTGTTTAACAGTGCGATTAAACCTGCGATTAATTGCGATTAAGTTTTTTTAATCACAATTATTTTGAGTTAATCATGTGAGTTAACTGTGATTAATAGACAGCCCTAAAATTTATCAAACTCCGACTCATTAGGTTATTTGCCCCAGTACTCCTATTGGAAGGCTGTTCCAGAACCTCACTCCACTGATGGTTAGAAACCTTCTTCTAGTTTCCAGCTTAAAAATGTTTTAATGGCCAGCCAGTTTACACCCTTCTGATTTTGGGCCAACATTGTTGTTGAGCTTAAATAGCTCTTCTTCTTTCTTGGTGTTTATTAATAAGTTGGATACAACCAGGATCGTGCACAACGGGGAGCAAGCAGGGGCAGGTTCCCCCCGCAAAATCTTTGTGTCCCTGCAGACTAGAGAGGGAGGAAGCAGCAAGGTGGCTGGCTGCTGGAGTCCCACGTGTTGCCTCTGCCTCCACCCCGACTTACCTCAGTGGGCGGTCTGTAAAGCAGGCAACAGCACTGGGACTTCAGCAGCAGGGAAGTAGAAGCAGCAGCTGGAAGGTGGGGGGAGGAGGAGCTCTGCCGCAGCCAGCTGCCCTGCTGTTTTCTTCCTCCCCTGGGTGCAAGGACACAGAGTGTGCAACTGCCAGAGGGAGCTGTTGCCTCCTCACTATTGCGAGTTCCCACCAGAGGAATCCCAAGAAACTGAGGCGGGGAGGGAGGCAGTGGCATGTGAACCTTTCTTTTTTGTGTGCTTAATGCCTCCCTCCAAAAACTTTCAAGTTTAAAATTCCTGTGCATGCCCCTAGAACAACCAAATAAATAAGGAAGAGGGGATTCTGGGCAAACAGGAGAGACTAGGCAGTTTCACTCAGCATACAAAGGAGAAGGCTGTGTAAATCTGAAATTAGAGATGGAAAGAACTATTAGTAGAACCTCTGAAATTCTTATTCTTTTTTAGAATGTGGCATTTTATTTTTCAGGAATTTCTTATTTCCCTACCCCATCAGGTCAGGTCCTGCCCTTGGGGAGTTAGGGGGTTTGCAGAGCAAACCTGACTAGCATTGATGATGGTGGGGGAGTGGAAGCTGGGCCAGACCTGAGGAGAACTGTGAACCCGTGCATCTGGACGTGATTTGGGAGCCAGCCCCAACCCTGCAGGACAGGATCCACAGGAGCTGTGATTCCCGAGTGTGTTTGTTTTAACGATTGTTTTCCTCTGTGTTATTTTGCATTTGCAAATCCACAGGGCTCAACTGTTAGTTATCTTCTCCATCCTCTGAAAGGCTACCACAAAATTATTTCTTAGTCATTCTCCAGGGATTTTTTCCAGTCTATTTTAATTGGCCAAAGTGATGCATCTTCCAGCCCCTCTCCATTCTTTCAAGCAGCACTCCATACACTCCTCTCCTCTCCCAGTCTATGCAATTGTCATCTGCAACCTCAACTCTTTGCTAATCACCTCCCTTCTCTGGTTTTGATATCTGGCTCTCCCTTTTATTTCATCAAAAACTTCCCTACCCTCATACACGGTGACTAATTTCCATGCTGATGTTCCATCCAATCCCTTAGAGGCCTAACTACTCTCATTTTATTTCCAACAAGAGACCAGCTCTCCCACTCACAAAATTGACCCCTCATTTGACCATATCTTTACCAACCATTGCTCCTTCAATACCAGAGTTTCCTCTCTGTCAACTGTCATTTTATTCAATGTCACCCATTTGTCCCCTGACTGGGCCATCTGTGACCGCTAATTGATCACCATCCATGATTTCTCAGCCACACCACTCTGGTCTCAATCTTCACCCCACTTTATCAAATCATTCTGTATGGAGAGATCTTGGCACACCAACAAAATGCCTGGAACACTACTGATAATTAGAATATTGATTATCATGCTTATTGCCAAAAGCAGCTAAATCAGTAGGCCTTAGCAAGCCTCTGCAATGGCCTTACTATAATTAAGCAAGCAGCTGGGGGGGCAGGGGTTGAGGGGGAATCTGACCCTGTGTCCTTCCTGATAAGGTCTCTGTTGAAACTGCTGAGGTATGTGTTTTAGAAAAAACAGGATGCTTACCTAGATATGCCCTTTGGGATGTGTTTGTTAGGGTCCTCAAAACATGCGGACTCTGAAAAAAACCACATCTGTCTAATAGATGGTTTAAGGAAAACTTGTTGCTTAACCTTTGAAATTGTTTGTTTAACAAGTTTTTTTGACATGTTATTGTTACACTAACCCAAATAAATAAGGAAACTTCATGGACACAGCTTAGGATCCCCAATGGCAGCTGAAAGATGGGCCATTGGACGGCTGTCGTTGTACCACTCAAAGACTGCTCCAGACTTCGGTAATTACTGATTTTTGGGGTGTTTTATTAACCTGTTGCAGACATGTTTAAGCGCTTAAGACTAAAATAAAGTGCAGCTTTAAGTGAAAGCAGTCTTGTATTGTACTGTTTGTGCCAGACATCTATTGGTCGGAGGGCCATGTTTCCCTTGATTTATTTCCTGCCACTGCCTCACCAAGAGTAATAGTTACCAAAAGCTTTGGGTTTTTAGAACCACAGTAACAGAATTGGAGGCCCCAGCAAGGATTGATGGAGAGGAAGGAGACGAATGGTACAAACAGTTTATCTATTGCAATAGGAGGTAAAAGATGGTGTGGTGGGGTAGCTCTCTACAAGAGTCTGTGTTGTAGTTCGCAAGTTAATTTATGGATAAATTCTGTTACTGGGACTTAGAGCTCAACCTGTCAGCCTGTTTGAGTGGGGAATTATGTCCAAAAGGAAAGGAAGAATGGTTAAAATTTATGTTGGGAAACAGCTTGTACTTGTACTTTGCCACTGATACTTCGCAACTGCCTGGAAAACAATTTTGAGAAAACTATTAAATTAACAAATGAAGGATATTACTGTGTAAGGATCTTTCCTTAGGTAAAGGTCCCACAGACACATAGAGCCCTGAGTCCACCGGGAAGGGGTGTAAAGTTGGGTCCCTTACTTTGAGTGCCCAAGAGAGAGTGGGGTGGGGGGTGAGAGCCCTAAATTGTGTGGGTAACAATCCACTCCTTCCAACATCTGACTCTCTCCTTAATTCCCAACCCTCCTTCCATTCCTCCTCTTGATCATGCAGAATCTTTCCAATGGGCAGGGGAGAGATGAAGAGGGAAACTTTGTCATGATCCCTTTCTCCCATGTTACCACCTTTTAGGTCACTTGCCTGTTCACCTTTAACCCCTCCAGCCATTCCTGTGAACCCATCCCCTAAACCTCCATCGCCCGTACCCTCCCTGCCTACTCTCCTCCACTACTTCTCACCATCTGCCTAATCCTTTGCCTTATCATTTAAGATTTATCGTCTCCATTCTTAACAAATAACAAAAAAAACACCTCCTCCTTGCCTCTCTACCTACTGCCCTCATCTCCCTCACACTTCTAAATTCAATGAATATCCCACCTACAAGTGCTACCTCATATTCATCTTCTCCTGCCCGTCCCAGATCCCCTCCAATTCAGCTACTGACCTCTCTGCTCCACTGAAACTCCTCTCATTAACATCTCTAATGAGCTCTTCCCAGCCAAGACTCAATGCACGTACTCATCCTCCTAGACCTCTCTGCTGTATTCGATGCTGATAATCATACTGGTGACACACTCTATACGATTTTATAAAAGTATGCTAATAAGTGTGAATATAATGTAACTGGAATATGCTTCATGCAAAAGGTCTCTTGTGAGGTATCATTACAAAGCTTATAATCTACTAAATGTGGTCATCCTAGTTGTATAAATATATCACTCTTGTATCTGAAACTAGAAATACAAAATACAACTCTGAGGGCCTATTGTAATTATGCAAAGTGTGGGCCATTAATGATGGTTTGGAATCTTGATGGCTCCCATTAACCAGGACAATGGTCTGTAGATGGCTGTTTCACTTGTAAGTCTTCCTGTATACGTGTGTGCTGGCAAGTGGGTAATGAAGTCTTACAGTGACATGTGATCATGTCACCTGAACTGGAATCCATCTTTAACCTGGTGCTTTTCCATTGAGAAGGAGGGGATGGGAACCCAGAGAGGCACAAAGGATTCCCATCTTATGCAAAAGATATACAAGTGGGTGGAACAGAACAAAGAGGCAGCCATCATGAGAAATCCCCTAGCTACCACCTGAGCTGGAACAAGGGCTGTACCAGGGGAAAAGGACTGTGCCCAGACTAGGAAGGCATCCAGTCTGTGAAAGAAACTTATTGAAACATCTCTGAGGGTGAGATTTTAATCTATATTCAGTTTTATTTCTGCATTAGGCTTAGATTTGCGTGTTTTATTTTATTTTGCTTGGCAATTCATTTTGTTCTGTGTGTTACTACTTGGAACCACTTAAATCCTAGGTTTCAGAGTAGGAGCCGTGTGTTAGTCTGTATCCGCAAAAAGAAAAAAAGTACTTGTGGCACCTTGGAGACTAACACATTTATTTGAGCATAAGCTTTCGTGAGCTACAGCTTACTTCGTCGGATGCTTCGTCGTTTAGTCTGCAGAAGAGAAGAATGAGGGGGGATTTGATAGCTGCTTTCAACTACCTGAAAGGGGGTTTCAAAGAGGATGGCTCTAGACTGTTCTCAATGGTAGCAGATGACAGAACGAGGAGTAATGGTCTCAAGTTGCAATGGGGGAGGTTTAGATTGGATATTAGGAAAAACTTTTTCACTAAGAGGGTGGTGAAACACTGGAATGCGTTACCTAGGGAGGTGGTAGAATCTCCTTCCTTAGAGGTTTTTAAGGTCAGGCTTGACAAAGCCCTAGCTGGGATGATTTAACTGGGACTTGGTCCTGCTTTGAGCAGGGGGTTGGACTAGATGACCTTCTGGGGTCCCTTCCAACCCTGATATTCTACGATTCTACGATTCTATGCTGTAGCTCATGAAAGCTTATGCTCAAATAAATTTGTTAGTCTCTAAGGTGCCACAAGTACTCCTTTTCTTTTTACTTAAATCCGACTTTCTATATTTAATAAAATCACTTTACACTTATTAATTAACTCAGAGTATGTATTAATACCTGGGTGGGGGGACAGCTGTGCATCTCTCTCTATCTGTGTTATAGAGGGCGAACAATTTATGAGTTTACCCTGTATAAGCTTTATACAGGGTAAAACAAATTTATTTAGGTTTGGACCCCATTGGGAGTTGGGCACCTGAGTGTCAAGGACAGGAACACTTCTTAAATTGCTTTCAGTTAAGTCTGCAGCTTTGGGGCCCATGGTTCAGACCCTGGGTATGTGTTGGAGCAGACTGGCATGTCTGGCTCTGCACGACAGGGTGCTGGAGTCTCAATCTCGCGGGGAAAGCAGGGGCAGAAGTAGTCTTGGCACATCAGTTGGCAACCCCCAGGGGGTTTCTGTGATCAAACCCATCACACATACTCTCCTTTTTTACCCTGTACCCTTACTGACCTTCCTACCCTGGTTCTCCTCCTACTTCTCTAACCACTACTTCAATGTCTCTTGTTTGCTTCTTCTCCCATTACGCATGAAAGTTTCTCAGGACCCTCTCCTCTTTAATGCTATGGACCCTGCTTTTGGATAATTTAACTTACTCACACTATTTCAAGTATCATCTCTGCACTGATTACTCATAAATCTTTTTCTCCACTCCTGACTAGTCTTCTTCCACCCTATCCTGGGCCTCAGCCTGTTTTGAATGTCTATTCGTGGCTGTTTCACTATGAACTTAAACTTAACACAGCCAAAGTCAAATTCCTTATTTTTCCCATTCTCCATCACCATTGACAAAACCACTATTTTCCCTATCACTCCAGGTTGTAACGCAGGTTTTTCTTAGATGCTTCCCTTACCCTGATCATCCAAACGGTGTCTAAAGTCAATCTTTTTCTTTTAATTGTGCAACTAAAGGTCTCATTCAGCCTCTCATAATTTCTTCATACATAAATGATCTGGAAAAAAGGGGTAACCAGTAAGATGGCAAACTTTGCCGAGGATACAAAACTACTCAAGATAGTTATTTAATCTTGAATACTGCGTGTAGATCTGGTCGCCACATCTCAAAAAAAGATATATTGGCATTAGAAAAGGTACAGAAAGAGCAACAAAAATGATTAGGGGTATGGAACAGCTTCCATATGGAGGACAGATTAATAAGACTGGGACTTTTCTACTTGGAAAAGAGACGACTAAGGAGGGATATGATAGAGATCTATAAAATCATGACCAGTGTGGAGAAAGTAAACGAGGAAGTGTTATTTAGCCCAGTGGTTCTCAACCTTTCCCTTTCCAGACTACCGTACTCCTTTCCGGAGTCTGATTTGTC
This sequence comes from Dermochelys coriacea, assembly GCF_009764565.3. Taxonomy (NCBI): domain Eukaryota; kingdom Metazoa; phylum Chordata; order Testudines; family Dermochelyidae; genus Dermochelys; species Dermochelys coriacea. The sequence goes on along the minus strand of NC_050069.1, from coordinate 235,798 downwards.
TTGCGTACCCGCAATTTCACCTCATTTAAAAACTACTTGCTTACAAAAATCAGACAAAAATACAAAAGTGTCACAGCACACTATTACTGAAAAATTGCTTACTTTCTCATTTTTACCATATCATTATAAAATAAATCAATTGGAATATAATTATTGTACTTACATTTCAGTGTATAGTATATAGAGCAGTATAAAAAATCATTATCTGTATTAAATTTTAGTTTGTACTGACCTCACTAGTGCTTTTAATGTAACCTGTTGTAAAACTAGGCAAATATCTAGATAAGTTGATGTATCCCCTGGAAGACCTCTGCATACCCTCAGGGGTAAATGTACCCCTGGTTGAGAACCACTGATTTAGCCCTTCTCATAACACAAGAACTAGGGATCACCAATGAAATTAATAGGCAGCAGGTTTAAAACAAATAAAAGGAAGTATTTCTTCACACAGTACACAATCAACCTGCGGAACTCCTTGTCAGAGGATGTTGTGAAGGCCAAGACTATAGCAGGGCTTAGAAAAGAACTAGATAAGTTCGTGGAGGATAGGTCCATCAATGGCTATTAGCCAGGATGGGCAGGGAGCAAAACCATGCTTTGAAGTGTCCCTAGCCTCTGTTTGCCAGAAGTTGGGAATGGGTGATGGGATGGATCACTTGATGATTGCCCTGTTCTTTCATTCCCTCTGAAGCCCCTGTTATTGGCCGTTGTCACAAAACAGTATACTGGGCTAGATGGACCATTGGTCTGACCCAGTATGGCCGTTCTTATGTTCTTGTCTTGATTATGTCGTCATCCTTCTCTCTGCTCTTCCCAACATCCACATCAACCCATTCTAGGCCATACAAAATAATTCTGCTAAGACCATCTTTGGACACTGTTCTGATCTTATCATCCGCTCTCTGAATCCCTCCACTGATCGTCCTTCCGTTTTATCTCATTGCTTTGTGACATGCTTCTTTGTATGCAGCCAAGAATTTCACTGGCATTTTTACTATCCTATTGAACTGCAAATTCAAGTCTAATTTACTTTCCACCACCAAACCTCAGTCTCTCTCAGACATTCCTTCTCTACATACATCTCCCTCCAACTGAGAATGTGAATTTCAAGTTATTCTCCCTCCCACCCCCCAAGATATAGCAGCATGGGACAGTATGATGAGCAAGGTCAGGTATAAGGGCAGGACTAGGGGTGAGCGGAAGGTGAATGGAAGGAGGAGATAGGTAGGATTGAATGTCTGTAGAAAGGGTGGCAGGTAATCTGGAGAAGTAGTGTTATGGGAAGCAGAAGAAGAGGAGCTACCTCATACAGTTTATTACGATATTCTGCCACAGACAACTGGATATCGTCATCTAAAGGAAGAATCACATCGTAGTCCAGAGAGGGCTCCTTGGCGGGGCAGTGGAACCTACCAAGAAGATATCAAATATGTGACAAAATCTGAGAGTGAATAATGCATGTGCATGCGCACACACATACAAAAAACACAAGAGAAGAGGCACTAGATATTAATAGATTTTAAGGCTCCAATGAAAAATTAGATCTAGTCTGACCTCCTGTATAATACAGACTATATAATTTCACTCAGTTACCCCTATATTCATAGAATATCAGGGTTGGAAGGGACCTCAGGAAGCCATCTAGTCCAACCCCTTGCTCAAAGCAGGACCAATCCCCAATTTTTCCCCCAGATCCCTAAATGGCCCCCTCAAGCACTGAACTCACAACCCTGGGTTTAGCAAGCCAATGCTCAAACCACTGAGCTATCCCTCCCCTCTATTGTGCCCAATAAATTGTCTGACCTTCCAGATAGGCATGTAATCTTGATTTGAAGACTTCAAGAGAGAGAGAACCCACCACTTCCCTTGGGAATTTGCTCCAATAGTTAATGACCCTCACTGTTAAAAATCTGTGCGTAATTTTTAATTTGAATTTGTCTGGCTTCAGCTTTCAGTCATTGGTTCGTGTTATGCCTTTCTTCGCCATATTAAAGAACTCTTTAGAACCCAATATTTTCTCCTCAAAGAAGTACTTATACACCATAATCAAGTCGGTTCTTAATCTTTTTGATAAATTAAATGGATCGAGCTCTCCAAATCTCTCACTGAAAGACAGTTTTCCACCCCTCAAATAATTTTTTATCTTCTCTCTGCACCCTCTCCAATTTTTTGATATTCCTTTTTAAAAGAGGACTCCAGAACTGGACAGTTTTCCAGTATCAATCTCACCAACACTGTATACAAAGATAAAATCAGCTCCTCACTCCTGCTCCCGTCTATGCATCCAAGGATCGCAGTAGCCCTTTTTGCCACAGTGTTTCACTGGAAGCTTATGTTGAATTGCTTGTTCACTATGACCCCTAAAATATTTTTCAGAAGCATTGCTGTCCAGGATACAGCCCTGCATTCTGTAATTATGGCCTGTATTCTTTGTTTCTAGATATATCAGCTTGCACTTGGCTTTATTAAAACATTTTATTTGAATGGGTCCAGATTTCAAAGTTCTATCTGCCCTTGTCACACCCCAATGGCTCCCTCCCTCAAGTCCCTTGGGAAAGCAGATCAGGCTTGTAAGTTGCTAACGCTGTTTCTCGCATTGCAAAGGATTTTGGGGAGGGTCAGAGGTGTATGAGTGGGGAGTGGAAGTTTCTTTTGCAGATACAAGAGGCAAGGGCGGGGGGGAATGGAGAAGAGAAAAAAGAAGAGCAGAGAATGGGTTAACTCAACACTTCAGCTAGCTCCGTGTAAAGATAAGATGCTGGCCCCAGCCCAAGGACGTTACTCACAGCCGAGACTCTTGGCTGCCTGCCAAGAAAGAGGGGGCCACCGGCAAGCCTTAAAAAAGAAAGATCAACTAAACAGACCTGCATAGCCAGCCCATAACAAGAGGGGCAAGCAAAGGCTAACACGAAGGAAAACAAAGAAAACAACAGAGTCTAGCTGGTGTGTTTTGGGAAAGTCGAGGAAGCCACAGCAAGCCGGTTTAGACTGACACAGAGAGCATCAGGAACAGAGGTCTCGGAATGAAACGCCCCCAAAAGAGCCCAGAGCTTAAAACCCTCCTGAGAGGTTATTTTATTATTTTATCAATAAAGCTTTAAAATTTAGACACTTGGTGTGTTTCATCATTCCCCCCCCCAACGATCCTGTGGCGTCAGTCTGATCACCTGACACGGCGGCAGATTGGTAACAGAAATCTGTCACATCCTGTCCTCATCATTATTTATCACACTGTCAATCTTTATATCAGCTGCAAATTTTATCAGCAATTATTTTATATTTACTTCCTGATCTTTGATAAAAATATTGAAAATCATTGATCCTAGTTCAAATCTCTTCTCCCCTATAGGTGGAGGGGGGAACTTGAACCTGGGGTCTCCCACATCCCTGGTGAGCACTCAGCTAAGAAATATGCATCTAGATGTCTGGAGGGAGGCAGCAGCACACACGCACAGAAGCAGAAACACATGCACCAAGGGAACTTTTACTAAAAAAATTTAGCTGCTGAGTGAATTTAGGCGCCTGCAGAGTTTGGTGGCAGGCAAGGGTGTGTTACAGTGCTGCTGAAACCAGAACTTAGGCACCTAATTCCTTTTGTGCATACAGGCCTAAGTATCTTTCATCTATCTGCACAATTACCTTTATCAATCAAACTTGTAATCTCATCAAAAAAATTAGATCAAGTTTGACAAGATCTATTTTGCATAAATCCAGGTTGACTGGTGTTAATTATATTCCCATTATGCATGAAAGGGTGACACATCAGAAACCCCTGAGAGCTGAAACAGAGAGAGAGAGAGAGAGAGAGATCAGAAATATCACATGTTAAAGGCACCCTCACCTTTTCACATGAGGAGGAGAAAGCGGATTGAAAACTACCATTACCTTCACCATTTCACACGGCAGAAGGGAAACTTGTGTAGGTAGCAGCCACACAAGAGGCTTGGAGGGGGGGGTTGGGAAATGTCACACTGGCATTGCCCTCACCTTTTCACATAGGGATGTTGCAGGGCCTCTTCTGCAGTCAGCCGTTTGTCAGGGTTAAATACTAAGAGCCTCTTTAGAAGGTCCAAGGCATGAGGGGGGATAGAGGAGGGCAAAATTTCCTCAATTGTCACTCGCCGTCTGAAAGGCAAGAATCAAAGTTGTAGCTCCCAGTGCCCAATTTCACTGCAAAACCCTGTATCTCAATCCTGGGAATCTCATGGAGGTAACTCCTAACCCCAGATTTCACTCAAAAGGAGTGGTTCATGACTAATACTACGGATTTGTCACGGATATTTTTAGTAAAAGTCAGGGACAGGTCACTGGCAATAAACAAACAAACAAACAAAAATCACAGAAGCCGTGACCTGTCCCTGACTTTTACTAAAAACATCCCTGACAAAGGGAGGGAGGAGGGTCCAACACCCTGCCCCTCCCCACCACAGTGGCTGAGAGCTGCAGAGACCCAATTGCCCAGTGGCTGGGAGGAGTCCCCCTGCTGCCCTGCAGGACTGGGAGCTGCAGGAGGGGTGTCCCACACTGCCCGGGGAGGCAGAGTACCTGCAGGGAGGCCCCTGCCAGCAGCGGAGTCTGAGGATCTTGAGGGGGCCACTGCCAACTGGGAGCTGGGCAGCTGCGGGGTCCTCAATGTCACAGAGGTCGCTGGAAGTCACAGAGTCCGTGATTTCTACGACCTAATCTTAGCTTTTGTCATGACCCAGCCATACATGGTCATGCTCAAATAACTAGATTATTGTGAGGTCTCAAACCTAGCTAGGGAATGACATGGAAACATTTTTCTGTGTTACTAACAGTTAGAAAACTAAGCAAAGAAACAAGAGCAAAATATCTTTGTTAGGAATTTATGATAGAAGTAAACTGCTAGGAACACATACATAAAAACTGATATAAATTTTTTAAAAGTCAGTTCAAATTAAAAAACCTTCATTACAAAAATAAAATCACTATTTTTAGCTATGTGGCAATGTCATGGTAATGACCTTCTGGGTGACTGGATTGGGAGTGCCAGAGTAGGGGAGGTGAAGAGCCCATGTTGGTCCTCCTACTTTTGAAAGTGGACAGGTCTGGCCAGTCCACGTTTTGCCACAGGCCTGGCCCAGCCCCCTGCCCCTCTTCTTCCTCCCATGGGCCCACCCCCCGGCTGGGCCAGAAGCTGGAGCCCGGGCAGCTGTGGGGAGCTGTGGACCCTCCACCAGCCCAGGGTAGGGGGGCTCCCAAGAGCAGCCCCCGATCCATGTCCCTGCGCCCTGGCACCACTGCCCAGCGCAGGTGGAGTGTCCACAGCTCTCCGAGCAGCTCTTACCATGGCCTAGCTGCTGCTCTTTAGTCCCCGGGACCCCTCCTCCAAGCCAGCCTGGAAGCTAGAGCTAGGCCGGGGTAAGAGCTGCGCAGGCACCCGTGGGGAGCCGCAGACCCTCCACCCGCCCTGGGTGGGGGGTACAAGGGGTGGGGACATGGGAAGGGGGCTACTCTCAGCTGCCCCCACCCCAGGAAGGTGGAGGGGCCCAAGCTCCCTGACCCAGCTCCAGCTTGGCTGGGGGGCAGGGCCTTGTGGGAAAGAGGAGGGGCAAGAGCGGAGCCATGGCAGGGGCGGGGCCTTGTGCCCCCTTCTTCTAGGAAGAATCCATCACCTCTAGACTGGATACTGAACTGTATCATCTCTTCATTTGTCACACGTCCTTCTGCTTATTTGTATTTATCTGTTTTTGTTGTGTGAAAGGGATGGTTAGTGGTTATGGTGTTCTTTGAACATAATGATTCATATTATATAATGAATGTGATACTTTGATTTTGACACACACATATAGTAGTCAGAATTAAAGTTGCAAAGGAAAAGAACAGCTACTTACCTTACAATAACTGTGGTTTGAGACGATTTATCTGTGTGGATCCCTTCCAAGGTACACATGTACCTCACGAATGAGAGGTCAGAATTTTTGACCAGCAGTGTCTATCGGGGCATGTCTGCACCCTGCATATCTTTGTGCCTCTCCCCTGCCCTTCAATTCCCTAATTCAGAAACCCTATTAGGATAAGACTCAGAAATAGGAATGGGGGGTGGATCGTGGGATCTCATGAACAAAATATCTCTACGAACCAAATTACTATAAGGTAAGTAACTGTTCCTTCGTCTTTGAGTCCTTGTATGCATGAATCCCACTCAAGGTGACTAGCTAGCAATATCCAATTAGTAGTAGGAGGAACTGAAGTCAATTCAGTGCATTATACAAAATTGTTTATGAAAGCGAGCAAAATTTGGAGACACACTGGATTGCTTAAGTTAAAGAAGCGGAACAAGAGGTCCTCAAGTTCCTGGAAGTGTCATGGATTGCCATGACAATTAGATAAAAGATTTTAAAAACGGGAGGAAATATTTATAGTTGAAATAACTTGTTTGTTTAAACTGGTTAATTTCAGCAGAATATGGTTGTCATCTCTCCTTGGACATCATTTATATAGGGGCCACTGTGACAGACAACAGGACAGTGAATTAGGAGGAAGTTTCACCATCATGGCTGCTACCAGTCTCCCAGTGTCCTGGGATCCACTAAGACTTTATCATCCTGATCTTGAAAGGTATCTCTGGCTTGATCTGGTCAGGACATTACCACATCCACCAGCTTCAACTAAATCTTGACCACCACCTAGAATTGACACTCTAGGTTCCAGCTGTCACCCCGTCCCGGAAGTGTCATTTTCCCTCCCCACCCTTTTTCCTATCTTTTTTTTGTCTGATAAGAGTCTGATTTAGCCTCCAAGAAAACTCCACCTTTTGTAATAGTGCTGTGACCAGGCAAGCAGCTAAAAGTAATGTCCTAAATAGCCCAATGCTGGTATTGAGTTGGTATAGAGTTGGTTTGCCAACTCTTAAGAGTGGCTGATAAGACCATGTGCTGGGCCTATCATTTCCCAGCACCTGGACTGCAAGGGAAATAAAGTGTTAGAGACAGAAGCTGCATTTTCTATCTTTGCTGATCTTTTCTCTCCCTTTTTCAGCAAGTTGTCTGGCTTTGTCTTAAAGAAAAGATGATTGGACTTCAACAACAACTACCAAAGACCATCTTAACTCTCTCTCTTTCTCTCCCCCAAAAGGGACAGTTAATACCATCTTTACTATGATTTAAGACTTTCAAGCAGAGATCTTCTGCTATAAAAGACTATACTGTGACATTATTGACATGAACTGTGACCATAAAGATCATTATTTCAACCAGGGTCCTATTGTTGCATCAGGTCTTGTACAGAGGAGGTCAAGTGGGGTATCTATGGAAAGGTTGTAGTTTGCTGGTTATGATTATGCTGTCTGTGTGTATCATTTTTGTATTTGAAGTTATGAATATTGGCTATGTAGTTGTATCTCAACATGTTTGATTCTAAGTAGCCTCAATGAAGCCTTTGGTCAGCTTCTTGAGAAAGAACTATTCTCAGTAAGTGCCTGTGACGTTATTAATATGAACTGGGATCGTAAAGATCATTGTTGCAGCCAAGATCCTGTAGTGGCACCAAATCTTGTATGGGGAGGGAGGGGGGGGGTCAAATAAGGTGTCTAAGACAACATAATTATAACCAGAAAACCATAACCTTATCTGTATGCATGTTTCATTTATGCATTTAAAGTTACAAGTATTGGCTCTATACTGACTGTATTTCAAACTTGTGCTATGCTTCCGGGTGATACCCCCAGACAATTTGGTATCAGCACTGCCTAGCCTGCTTGATAGCCCATTAAGCACCATCAGCTATACAACTGACCCACTGAGAGAAGGTATATACACCTTGTGACTCAGCAAGGCAGGCAGGGACATGCCTATGGACAGAACTCTAAGTTTTTCCCATGCCACGTGCTGGAGAGCTTGTCTTTGAAACAAAGAAAGCAGAGGCCACATGCCAAGAGACTATAAAAGGCTGCTGCATCTCCTCCATATTGTCTTCAATCCTGCTTCTTACTTCTGGAGGAACCTTGCTACAAATGGAAGCTCTAAACAAAGGACTGAATGACCCATCCCAGCTGTGGATGTATTCCAGAGACTTGATTTGAGCCTGCAGTTTATTCCATTACTGCTACAAGCCTGAACCAAGAACTTTGCCATTACTGTATGTAACGGATTCCATTTAACCAATTTTTAGCTCTCATCTAGATTTCTTTCTTTTATGAATAAACCTTTAGATTTTAGATTCTAAAGGACTGGCAACAGCATGATTTGTGGGTAAGATACAACTTGTATATTGACTTGGGTCTGGGGCTTGGTCCTTTGGGATCAGGAGAATCTTTTTTTTCCTTTCACTGGGGTATTGCTTTTCATAACCATTTGTCCCCATAACAAGTGGCACTAGTGTGATACTAGGAAACTGGACTGTCTAAGGGCATTGCTTGTATGACTTATGGTTAGCCAGTGAAGTAAAATCAAAGTCCTCCTTGTCTGGCTGGTTTGGTGTGCCTTAGAAGTGGAGAAACCCCAGCCTTAGGCTGTAACTGCCCTGCTCTAAGCAATTTGTCCTGAATTGATACTCTCAGAAGCGTCCCACCAAAGGCAGCATCGTTACAGTAACCAAACACTTAACTGACACTGGACTTTGGCAGACGCCAATCCACATCTGGGCTTTCCTGGGAACATTCAAATTAACATGTAAACGATGGCGTTGGACTGCAAAAAGCTGAATCGTTCATGGACATGTGACTTGCCCAGGTGGCTACAAACTCCATCCTGTTGCTGTGACTTCACACAGAAGAACAAAGGGGTTTCTGCCCACACGAGAGAAAATATAAAAGGCCCTGGAAGCCTCTCCATTTTGTCTTCAGCTGGCTAAAGAGATGGCCTCTTCACCCCCAAGAGATGCCTGAAAGAAACTGGAACAAAGGACAGTAACTACGGGGAGTGTGAGTGATTGCTGGACCCGGACTAGGAAGGAGTTCAGTCTGTGAAAGAAGCTTATTGGAACATCTTTGGGAGTGAGATTTCATCTGTAATCAGTTTCTTAATGCATTAGACTTAGACTTGCGTGTTTTGTTTTGTTTTGCTTGGTAACTTGCTTTGTTCGGTCTGTTATTACTTGAAACAACTTAAATCCTACTTTTTATACTTAATAAAAATCACTTTTGTTTATTAATTGACCCAAAGTGATTAATACTTGGGGGAGCAAACAGCTGTACATCTCTCTTTCTATCAGTGTTATAGAGGGCGGACAATTAATGAGTTTACCCTGTATAAGCTTTATACAGAGTAAAAAGGATTTATTTGGGGTTTGGATCCTGCTGGGTGTCTGGGTGCTGGAGATAGGTGACTTGCTGAGCAGTTTTTGGTTAAAATGTGCAGCTTTAGGGGCATGGAGCAGACCTGGGTCTGTGTTGTAGCAAACTAGTAGCAGGTTTTAGTAAGGGGAGATTCGATCATTAGAAACATAGATAGCTGGGTTTGTGATGACCAGAAGTACCTTATGGTGACTTGCCAGCCTGGTGTGAAGGTTGCGGATCTCTCAAGGCAAATAGATAGACTTATGTGTAGTGCTGGGGGAAGAGCTGGTGGTCATGGTATATGTAGGTACCAATGACATAGGGAAGGGTAGGAGAGACATACTGGAGGCCAAATTTAGATTGCTAGGAAAGAGACTGAAATCCAGGACCTCTATGGTGGCATTCTCAGAAATGCCACCAGTTCCACGTACAGGGCCAGGTAGAGCTTCGGAGTCTCAACGCGTGGATGAGATGGTGGTGTAGAGAGGAGAAGTTTAGATTTATTAGGAACTGCAGCGGCAGTCAAAAAAGCAAACGGGATGTTAGGAATCATTAAAAAAGGGATAGAGAATAAGATGGAGAATATCTTATCGCCTTTATATAAATCCATGGTACGCCCACATCTTGAATACTGTGTACAGATGTAGTCCCCTCATCTCAAAAAAGATATACTGGCATTAGAAAAGGTCCAGAGAAGGGCAACTAAAATGATTAGGGGTTTGAAACGGATCCCATATGAGGAGAGATTAAACAGGCTAGAACTTTTCAGCTTGGAAAAGAAGAGACTAAGGGGGGATATAATAGAGGTATATAAAATCATGAGTGGTGTGGAGAAAGTGAATAAGGGAAAAGTATCCGATGAAGTGAGCTGTAGCTCACGAAAGCTTATGCTCTAATAAATCTGTTAGTCTCTAAGGTGCCACAAGTACTCCTTTTCTTTTTGCGAATACAGACTAACATGGCTGCTACTCTGAAACAAGGGAAAAGTTATTTACTTGTTCCCATAATATAAGAACTAGGGGCCACCAAGTGAAATTCATGGGTAGCAGGTTTAAAACAAATAAAAGGAAGTTCTTCACACAGAGCACAGTCAACCTGTGGAACTCCTTGCCTGAGGAGGTTGTGACAGCTAGGACTATAACAGGGTTTAAAAGAGAACTGGATAAATTCATGGAGGTGAAGTCCATTAATGGCTATTAGCCAGGATGGGTAAGGAATGGTGTCCCTAGCCTCCGTTTGTCAGAGGGTGGAGATGGATGGCAGGAGAGTGATCACTAGATCATTACCCGTTAGGTTCACTCCCTCTAGGGCACCTGGCATTGGCCACAGTTGATAGACAGGAAACTGGGCTGGATGGACCTTTGGTCTGACCCAGTATGGCCGTTCTTATGTTTCTTTTAGAGTAGCAGCCGTGTTAGTCTGTATTCGCAAAAAGATAAGGAATACTTGTAGCACCTTAGAGACTAACAAATTTATTTGAGCATAAGCTTTCGTGAGCTACAGCTCACTTCATCGGATGCATTTGGTGGAAAATACAGTGAGGAGATTTTTTTTTATATATATACACACACACACACACACACACACACACACACAGAACATGAAACAATAGGTTTTATCATATACACTGTAAGGAGAGTGATGATAAAGCCTATTGTTTCATAGTGTGTGTGTGTGTAAAAAAATCTCCCCACTGTATTTTCCACCAAATGCATCCGATGAAGTGAGCTGTAGCTCACGAAAGCTTATGCTCAAATAAATTTGTTAGTCTCTAGGGTGCCACAAGTACTCCTTTTCTTATGTTTATGTTCTTAAACACCTGAGGAACAAAGACTGAACTGGGGGGAAGTGCTGGACGCAGGCTAAAGGGATTTCTAGCCTGTGAATGAGACACCTGGGGATTCCAAGCTGTAAAGCAAGTGCAGCTTGCCCCTTAAGAATCTGCAGCCTGCTTGTATCATCTCTTAGGGTGAGAATCTGCTATTCATAGCCAGTCGATTTAGTATATTAAGCTTAGTTTGTGTTTATTTGCTAAGTAATCTGCTTTGATCTGTTTGCTATAATTTATAATCTATCTTCTGTAGTTAATAAACTTGTTTTGTTTATCTAAATCTGGGGTAGGCAAACTACGGCCTGCAGGCCAGATCCAGCCCGTGGGATTGCCCCGCGTGGTGCTGCAGGCCCTGCGCCGCTCTCAGAAGTGGCTGGCACCACATCGCTAGGGGATGGAAGGGGGGACATGCCAGAGGGCTCTGGGCATTGCCCTTGCCTCCAGGCACCGCCCCCTGCAGCTCCCATTGGCTGGGAAGGGGGAACTGCGGCCAATGGGAGCTTTGGGGGAGGTATCTGGAGGCGTGGCAAGGGCAGCGCATGGAGCCTGTGTCTCTGCTCCCGCAGGGGCCACACACAGATGTGGTTCCGTCCGGTTCCCAGAGCGGTGTGGGGCCAGGGCAGGCAGGGAGCCTGCCCTGGCCCCAGTACGTGCCACTGTCACCCTGGAGCTGCTTTAGGTAAGTGGTGCTAGGCTGCAGCCTGAACCCCTCCTGCACCCCACCCCCCAACCCCCTGCCCTGAACCCCCGCCACACCCCAACCCCCTGCCATGCCCCACACGCCTCCTGTACCCCAACCCCCTTCCAAGCCCCCTCATACACCCTGCACCCCTCCTCTCCCCCAATCCCTGGCCCTGAGCCCATTCCTGCACACTGCACCCCCTCCCACACCTCAACCCCCTGCCCCGCATACAATTTCCCCACTCAGATGCGGCCCTCAGCCCAAAAAGTTTGCCCACCTCGCTCTAAACCAGTGAGTTGGAGTGAAGTGTATGGGAATCTTAGTTCAAGGGGCAAAGGCTGTGGCATATTCCTCTTCACGTTAGGGTAAGGGGTGAATTTTATGAGCTTACGCTGTACAGTTCCCTGTGCAGCACCAGACAGTATAATTTTGGGTTTATACTCCAGCATGGGGGAGGGGGGGGAGAGAAGAAGGAGATGAGTCTGGAAAGCTGGAAATTGGCTGCTGTCTGCTGCATGTATTTGAGTGGCTTCCATGAAGCTGCTCTCTCAGGTAGCTCAGTTTGCATGTGTAGTGCCACCTGCTGTCATGTTGGGTGATAACAGGGCCTGGGTTAGGCTCGCTGTGTCCCCAGCCAGGGTGAGTAGGGCCAACCCAATTGAGTGGTTAGAGAGGCCCCGCGGTGCCCACAACTCCCAGACTGCACCCCATGGGTGATAACCCTTCACACCCCATTATTAACCATCAGCACTTGTGTTAAGGAGGTTCTGAAGCTTCAACCCCCACGCAAAGAATCAGTCAGGAAGGGCAAGGACAGATCTAAAAAGCTGCAATTCTCCAACAACAAAAATTAAAAAAACAGACTCCAAGAGAAACTGCAGAATTGGAATTAATTTGCAAACTGGACACCATTAAATTAGGCTTGAATAACGACTGGGAGTGGATGGGTCATTACACAAAGTAAAAGCTATTTCCCCATGCTAATTTTTCCCCTACTGTTACTCACACCTTCTTGTCAACTGTTTGAAATGGGCGACCCCGATTATCACTACAAACGTTTTTTTCCTCCTGCTGATAATAGCCCACCTTAATTGATTAGTCTTGTTACAGTTGGTATGGCAACACCCATTTTTTCCATATACATCTTCCTACTGTATTTTCCAGTGCATGCATCCGATGAAGTGGGTTTTAGCCCATGAAAGCTTATGCCCAAATAAATTTGTTAGTCTCTAAGGTGTCACAAGTACTCCTCGTTTTTTTTCCTCCCATTAAGGTGTCGCAAAGGGCTGTGAACAGAAGGGGAAAAGCCTAAAGTCCAAGGAGGTGATACTTGTAGTCACTTGTTTTAGACTAAGCAACATATGATAGGCTGTTGGTACAAATACCTAGTGTTGAAACAAAAAGTTAAAGCTAAAATTACACTTTGTCAGATAAAACTAAAACAGTGTCACATTATAACAAAAACAAAGTGTATCAACTCATCCTATAAAAAGTATAACCACCAAAATATTCTTAAATAAGAGGAAGCCATTTGCACCTCTCTCAAAAAAGGAGAAACAGAAGGAAAATGGAATGTAAGTGTGAGGTTAAGATTAACAGGTTTAAATCCAGATACTGGACTAGCCAATATGTAATTACAAAAAATATTCAAAGAAAGCACCAGGATGGAAGTTAAGTTCTTCTGAGACATTGGTCAGCAGAAGCTGAGGACTGACAATTCAATATTTTAGCGCGAGGCAGAATTACCCCCAGGTCAAAGAACATCTCTACCTAAAAGAAGATTGTTTAGGACATACAAAGCTGTTCACCAGCTCCTGCAGAGAACTGAATCCAAAGTAGACTAGCCATGCACCTAGTACCCAAAACTAGTCCATGGGAGAACTGTGTCAAGGCAAACTAAAGAATTGTAAGATTTCATCTTACCCATCTGGAGATGTATCTACACCCAGACAGAAATTAAGCATTACTCCACACAAGTATTAAAAGCCTAAATGGAACAACATCTAAGATTGTATACGTTACATGATTTTTACCCAGATTTAAGGTAGACTAAGTTATCTGAAAACCCCTGCAGTTTGAAGAAAAACCATTTCTAATAAGTAACTTTAAAGTTTTAACATTTTTCTTAAAACAAATATAATAATAAAATAATGTTTGCCTAAGGTAAACCTGTTCCTGTAACTAAAATGAATGCAAGGTAAAACTCCCCATAATGTACACTTTGGTTAGTTTTACAGTGCAATGTATGAGCTAAAGAAGTGCACTGTGGTGTTGTAATGTGACTTGCATTTTTATTGATTGTTTTTAATAAGTAGTAATAAAAGTGGAATTTTGCTTACAACAAGGGTGGAGTCCTGAATCTTCTATCTTAAGCTATATAGAATTTTTAATGTGGGCTCTCTCTAAGAAAATCAGGTATTCTAATAAAATACATAAAGAAACTTTCATAAATTTGAATTAAAGAAAAAAAAAACAAAAACACACATATTAGAGAGAACCAGCTATCCTCAACTTCATTATCTCAAAAGTATAACCAGCACAAAGAATACAAGGGAATGTTCTACTTTTGACAACATCACAACATAAAAGCCTGGAATTTGGGCCATGGCAAGTAAAAAGCTGTCAGGTCAACTTTAATATTAGTCCTGAATGATGAGCGGTCACTGTTTTTTGTTTCAGTTGTTTCTATCTAATGTCACTGCCTTGAGGATGACTAAGTGAGTTTGTAGACAGAGATCCCTGCAAGCTGGTTGCTGAGCTTATTCCCACATTATATCAACATCTGTTGGTTTCTGCTAGTGACACAAGGTAAAAGGTTTACCTGGAACTTATGCGGTTAATAACAGAGGCTCTGTAGTCCGAATGGATAGCTAAAATATCTGCAACAGAAAACAGATTTTGTGAATGCTATGGGCAGGATTCCAAGAGCCATGCAGTTTGTGACTCAAAACCTTGAATTTGAACCTAAGGAGTTAATTTTGGTAGAGAAGATTCAATAATATTTTGCTCATCTCTAATGTTTTCCAAGAGAGAACCTCAATTGCTTTACATACATTAATGAACACAGCACCTTATGAGGTATTATAAGCAAGAGTCCCATTTAACAGATGGCAGTTGAGAGATAGAGATTCCTGTACACCATAGCAGGTGCTCTAGAGATAGTAAGTGGAAGAGCAGTGTTTATAATCCTGGAATTTCTGCATGGAGGAGAATATTTCTGATAGTAGAGGACTGTTTGTCTGATAGATTAAAGAGATAATAAGATTGCAAATTGAAGCTAGATTAATTCAGACTAGAAATAAGGTGCTGATTTTTTAACAGTGGGCTTGTCTATATGAACAGTTAGTGCATGGCTAGCTGGGGTGCAAGTCTACAGTGCCCGGCAGGCCAGTGTGCTAACTCGCTGTATGGACCCAACTGCTTTGCACTAGAAGTGCCCTAGTCCCTTTGATTTATTTCACTTAGAAACGGGAGTAGTTCAAAGTGCACGATGGAACTTTTAATGTGTTGTAGCAGGATCCACACAGCCAGTTAATGCATGGCACACTATTATGCTATAAATTTACTAAATGTTCATATAGACAATCCCCAATGAGTGTAATTAACCACTGGAACAATTTGCCAAAAGATGAGGTCAAGTCACCATCACTTTGAAATCTTTAAATCAAGACTGGCTCTCTCTCTAGAAAACCATGCTCTAGCTCAACCACAACATATGGGCTTGATGCAAGAATTCTTGGGTGAAATTCTATAACCTGTGTTATGCAAACAGTCAGCTTAGATCAGTGGTTCTCAACCCGCGGCCCGATCAGCACACAGCTGTGGCTCATGTGACATCCTCAGGTCAGGGAGCCTGACTGACATTACATCAATCACCTTAATATATGTAACTGTCATCAACCACCTCCATGCATGCTAGAAGCAGCATGTTATCTAGGTCATCTGTTCATGGTGACAAAATGGCCCATGTTGGTATGGTGGGTCCTGTGCTTTTCTTGGGGGGTACCTAGGACACCACTCTTTGCCCCTGCTCTTGAAGCACCGAGGGCCCCGCTAGCGGCCCAGAAAGGTGGTAGAGGAGGGAAGTGTCTGGGTTTGCTCCTCACTCTGAGCCCCAGCCCTTCTCAACTCCTGCAGGCTTCTTACCTTCTTCCCCCTTGGGTAGGTTTACCCTCAATCCTTGACACTAGGGGAGGGAGTGTCCCTGCCGTGCTTGGGCAGGTCTCCCTTCCTCTGGTCTTTCAATTCTCAGCAACACACCTCCAAACTCCAGTCCTCTCTCCTTCTTCACACCACCCTCTCTGCCTGAAGCAGGGGTTTTTTATTAGGTTCCTGACAGGGCCTTAATTGACTACAGGTGCTCCAATTATCCTGTAGCAGCCTTCCCTAGTCTACAGGGAACCACACTTTAATTAGCCTAAGGCTTATATATCTCCTCTCTTCTACTGCTCCCTGGCCCTGCTGTATCACAGCACCTAAGGTTTTATTTTCAATGCTGTCCCCAACATTCTACCACTCAGTCTTCTGAGTTCCTGGGAGAGAGCAAGAATGTCAATTACGAGTCATTAGCTTAGCAACTGGGCTGCTAATACATCCCTTCATGGAAAAGACTCACCTTCCTGGGATGGGGCAGGAATGACACTCAAGATCTGCTCTATCTGATTCACTGTGGATGTTCCAGGAAAAAGAGGTTTTCCAAGCAACATCTCCCCCAGAATACAGCCAATACTCCACATGTCCACACCCTTTGTGTAGCTACAAGAAAGAAGAGACTTATCAGGACACACCAATATGCTCTTGTAACCCTGAGACCCCCTTCTATTTCTGACCATCCTGCAAGGAAAACAAACATGTCTAATAGCCCCACAGGAGATGTGTTGATGGGTTGGTGCTATAAGGGAAGCCAAAGAAAATATGGATGTGGCAATCACCTGAGGGATTTCTTGTCAAGGCCTATTTGAAATAAGCAGTCAGAGGAAGTTCATTACACAATTAAAAGATGAAGATGGTAATTGGATAATAAAAATCTGGGGTACTGGTATGACTAAAAATCAAGACACAAGCTGATTTCTGGGAACTGACGTGGCGTGGTCAATGACAAAACCTCTTGATCTTAGATATCCAGAAAATCAGTTAAAATTACTTAAGCAGAGTGAATGGGAAACAATGCGGAGAAGGATATAGAAGTTTGTCAACATTCATACTCCTTAACCCAATATATATGTTTAATTATTTAAACTACTAATAAAAAAATAAACCAAATATTAAAAACAAACGAACCACTTGAAGAGTGGCTAAATAAATCTTTCCAGTCAAATATAATAGCCTTTTTAGATGGTAGCTATAATTAAAAAAATTAATTGATAAAGGGAATGCAGTGGATGTGATAGTATCAAATACTGTATTAAAATCTAAAACTATGTCTCATGAAATCTAACTGCAATAATTAATTCAAATTGGCAGGGATATCATGCCTCCACACAGATTAAAAGTTGGTTTGCAGGACCTAAACAGAAGTGGTATTATGTATGACAAGCATATCAAGTTTTGGGGACCCACGTGGGTTGGTGGCAAGTCTACTGCAAATTTGAATTACATACACAGATCACTGACATCAAGTGATCCAGATCGCTTTGTAAGCGGAACGCAAGCAAACCATTTGTATTTTAACATGACCAAGTGTAAATGTATACATCTAGGAACAAGAATGTACAAGATGAGGACTATCATGGGAAACAGACTCTGAAAAGGGCTTGGGGGTCATGGTGGATAATCAACTGAACATAAGCTCCCAATGTGACTGTATGATTAAAAAGGCTTGTACAATCCTTGAATGCATACACAGGGAACTCCTGAGTAGGAATAGAAAGGTTATTTCTCCTATGTATTTGGCACTGGTACAACCACTGCTGGAATACTGGGTCCAATTCTGGTGTCCAAAATTCAAGAAGGATGATAATAATTTGGAGAGGTTCAGAGGAGAGCCACAATAATGATTAAAGGGTTGGAAAACATGGCTTATAGCAATAGAGTCAAGGAGTTCAATTTAGTTTAACTAAGAGAAGGTTAAGGTGTGAGTTGATCAGTCTGTAAATACCTACATGGGAAACAAATATTTGATAATGGACTACTGAATCTAGCGAATAAAGGTGTAACAAGATCCAATGGTAGGAAGTTGAAGTTAAACGAATTGAGACTGGAAATAAGGTGTCAATTTTTAACAGTGAGGATAATCAACAATTGGAAAAATTTACCAAAGGTTGTAGTGAATTCTCCATCACTAGTGTTTTTTACATCAAGATTGGATTTTTTTTTATAAAGATATGCTCTAGCTCAAACAGGAGTTATTTAAGGAAGTTCTTTTGTCTGTGTTACACAGGAAGTCAGACTAGATGAACCACATCATCCCTTCTGGCATTGGAATCTATGACTATGAATTAATCCCATGGAAGAGGGTGTTTACAACAGGTTATTAAAAATGTACAGAGCATACTAAACTAGGAGGAGCAATAAACACCAGTGGAAAGAAATATGTGCATAAAATAGCAAAATGAGATTTAATATGGACCAATGCAGCTAATACACATTGTGAGAAAATCTAACACACTGAACCTTAGTGGAAACCCTGGAAGCAAAAATAGCTAATTGAGATACTGAAGAGTGAAATCTTATCTATCTAGGTTTTTGTACTGAGTCCATCACCATGAGGTGTGATACTTAAATTGAGCAGCGTATTAGATACGAGTTTGCAAAGAAAGGCTGCTATAAATGTTCGACTGTGTGCAAAAGCATCACATCATGGAACAGGAACTCTAATTATTCTGCCTTCCTTCAGCAGCAAAGCAAGTGGAAGAGTAACTATAACAGCCCTAGTTAAATTGTTACGGCCCCTGAATGGGAGTAAAGATCAGCAGCTCCTCTAGGCTCCTGCTCCTTGGGCTAGGTTTGTTTCCTCCTCACTTAAAATTGGCTGAGGCTAGGCTCAAAAGTCTCTTGCCATACAGCCAGTGTCTTAGGGGTGAAAAGAAGCTTTCATCCAGCTCTAGCAATCCTATTCCTAAGCCTAGTGAAGGGAACAGATGACATCCTAGGTGGGATTTAAAAAGTCTTATCAGCTCCAGTGGTTTCTCCTTGACCAAGAGAATTGACAGAGCAAAGCCCCCAGAGCCCCTTCACAGGGACTAGGGAAGCAGTTTTTCAAGTGGAGCAGCCAGGAGATAAGGAGAAAGGATAAGTGCCATTGGGGAACACTTAAGGCCAGACTTGAAAAGAAAGGCTGAGGCATTTTCCAAATTTTGTAAAGGTAGGAAGAGAAAAGATGAATTTGGTATATGTGAGGAAGAACTGGATGAAAGTCAAGCGAATGGTGGGGGCTGAGAGCAGATGAATGCAGGGCTGTCTGGTGCGCAAGAGACCAGTGTAGAGAAGGGAGTTCGGGTGTGTATGGTTGTATGTGTGAAGAGAACTGGGGACAAGGGACTGCATGTGTTGGTGTTTGTGGTAAGGGTAGACTATAAGATTTTTACCTCAACCGTTAAGTTTTCTTTACAGTGTTTCAAGGGTGTATAATAAAACCAAAAATGGGTTCCCAAACCATCTCAAAATAGCCCATCTCAGAGACATCAGGCAGATTGTTTCCCAGTCTTTCAATTACCTATGAGAGGAAAGCAGGATCTCAGGGGCTCTGTACCAGCGTGTTGCCACATACTCTGTCAGTGCAGGGCTGCCTTGGTCCTCATGGATCTGACAAAGGGAGCGAGCCAGTCCAAAATCACAAAGCTTAACAAAGCAGTCTGCATCCAGCAGGATATTTGAGGGCTGTAGTTGAACACAAACATTTATAAAAATTTCTTTATTCTCTGTATAGGGCAGAAAGGGAGGCAATAAAAACCCATGTCAGGCTGCATTTCCCCCTGCCAGGGACAGAGTGCTTTTAGGGGTGTTCGGAGGAAACCGAAACAAAAGGTATATATGATCTACTAAAGGTCATGTGACACTATGGTCATTTTCTTTTCTCTTCACTCCCTTCACCCCCTACATATCATTTAACTCCAGTCTTGAATGGAGGACAAATCTTTCCATTTAGGTAAGGACTAGTGAGTGCAAATGTACCTTCTGGTCTCTGTGAATGACATTCCCTGAGTGGATGAATTTGGTTGCCTTCAGGAGTTGGTAGAGGATGTAACACTTGTGGATGTCTTTCAGCAAATTCCCCTTCTTGATCACAGCATGTAAATCTGTCTCTAACATAGAACATTAGAGAATTATTGTTTGGGAGTGAAAGGAACCCAAAGCTAGGGCGACAAGTCTATTCTCTGAACCCTAAGCTCTAGCTCATTTTTAAACAGAAGCTCAGCAAGACAGCCGTTGAAAAAGTTGTACCTGCTATAGCCCTATTTCCTGAACTACTGCAGCCCTATTTCCTGAACTTCATTTAGGGCAGGGAAAAATACTTCACTGAAAGCAAAGACTAGACAGTAACTGAAAAATTACAGCGGGACTTATTGTTCCACTCACATCCTACATTACATTCACCCATCTATAGTCATTCATTTATTCTCTTAAATTGTTTTTATTGTCCCACTCTCCTCATTACCCCAAAATTGCATCTGGACACCCATTCACTTTATCCCTCCCAATCTGCCTGCCTTTGTCCCACTTCCAAATCAATTCCTATGCAATTGCTTCCCCACTAACTTCACCACATTCGCTGGTTCACTTTTCCATCTAGCTACACCAACATTCACATTTATCTCATTACTTTCTATTTTGCTACTTTCAAGGCAGTGAATGAAATTCACTCTTTAGAGAGAAAGAATGTAAACAGCTGAAGCAGTGGTGGGTCTCACCCATAGATTCGAAAACCAGGTAAATATCCCTGTCATTCTGAGCTCGGATGACATTAAGCAGTTTGATGATATTTGGATGTTCTCCAAATTCCTGCAGGGAAATAAGACCCACTTGTCAGAGTCAAGTGACTGAACCTATTATACGTAAGATTACACTCCAAAATAAAGACCAGGAGATTATTCCCTTCATTGTGCCTCTACTAAAATAGAGACTTTTTTTTAGGGAATAAATAAAAAGCCTACCTTGTTCTGTAGTATGAGCTGCCACTTAAGCTACACAACCCTCCCACTTGGCTCTCAGGTTACTCCTCCTCACACGTTAGTACCAAAAAGCATTATACACAAAATAACTGCAAAACCTGAATATCCACATCAATCCACACACTTAGTATTTAAAGCAAAGAACTATTTGATTATAGAAGTGTGAATAATGGTGAACATATATAAATGTTAAGCATTACCATCATTATTGTTATTACAAAAATCCTATGTTTAGTGACAGTTAAAGTTGAAGCAGGATACACTCCATCCACCAAAAACTTATTTCCATGCATTTAAGGTTAAGTGAAATGACTTGTGCATTCCTTTCCACCTTCATACTGTCTACAACACTGTTGATAATACAATACAATGCTCCACAAGGCTTTCACTTCCATGTCAACAGATACCCAAAAAGGAAAGCAGTACTTGTGGCAACTTAGAGACTAACAAATTTATTAGAACATAAGTTTTCGTGAGCTACAGCTCACTTCATCGGATGCATTTGGTGGAAAAAACAGAGGGGAGATTGATATATACACACACAGAGAACATGAAACAATGGGTTTATCATACACACTGTAAGGAGAGTGATCACTTAAGATAAGCCATCACCAGCAGCGGGGGGGGGGGGGGGGAGAGGAAAACCTTTCATGGTGACAAGCAAGGTAGGCTATTTCCAGCAGTTAACAAGAATATCTGAGGAACAGTGGGGGGTGGGGTGGGGGGAAGAAATAACATGGGGAAATAGTTTTACTTTGTGTAATGACTCATCCATTCCCAGTCTCTATTCAAGCCTAAGTTAATTGTATCCAGTTTGCAAATTAATTCCAATTCAGTAGTCTCTCGTTGGAGTCTGTTTTTGAAGCTTTTTTGTTGAAGGATAGCCACTCTTAGGTCTGTTATCGAGTGACCAGAGAGATTGAAGTGTTCTCCAACTGGTTTTTGAATGTTATAATTCTTGACGTCTGATTTGTGTCCATTCCTTCTTTTACGTAGAGACTGTCCAGTTTGACCAAGGTACATGGCAGAGGGGCATTGCTGGCACATGATGGCATATATCACATTGGTAGATGCGCAGGTGAAGGAGCCTCTGATAGTGTGGCTGACGTGATTAGGCCCTATGATGGTGTCCCCTGAATAGATATGTGGACAGAGTTGGCAACGGGCTTTGTTGCAAGGATAGGTTCCTGGGCTAGTGGTTCTGTTGTGTGGTAGAACATCCGATGAAGTGAGCTGTAGCTCACGAAAGCTTATGCTCTAATAAATTTGTTAGTCTCTAAGGTGCCACAAGTACTCCTTTTCTTTTTGTGAATATAGACTAACACGGCTGCGACTCTGAAAAAAAAGATACCCAAAAGTAATTCACTCCAACTTCATTAAACTCACACTCTAATGGAAAGCCTTAACAGTGACTTCTTATGCTTTTTTATCAACTACATAAACACATCAGCATAGCTCATTGTCATACTTTCCATGAATTTGTGAAGTTAATTTGCTATGACACTACAGATGTTAAAGGTTTGCATTAGTCTTCTTTGTTCTGATTATTCAATAAATGCCCCCATTCCTTATTTACTGCTCACAACCCAAACTCTGAAATAAAGATAGAATTGGTAATTTCCTTTTCTATAGTGCTCAACATTATAGTTTGAGTGCCTCAAACAGTGAATTTATCTGCATAACATCCCTATGAAGTGAGTGATACTATTATTCCTGTTTTACTGATGTTGAACTGAGGCATACCAAGGTTAAGGCCAAAATTTTCAGAAGTGACCACTAATTTTGGGTTCCTCGATGACTGGATGCCTTACTGAAGAGAGCCAGGGCCCGATTTTTCAGAAGTGCTAAGCCATTGCAGTACCCATTGCTTTTAACTGCATTTGTGAGTGTGTTGCTCTTGTGAAAATTAGGCTGTAGGCGTTTCAAACTGACCACCTAGAATAGCAGTAGTAGTGAAAGTTTTGGTTTAAGTGACTTGCCCACCATCACATAGGACATCTAAGGCAGAATCAGGACAGAATTCAGTTTTCATGGGGCACAATCAACTAACTGCCCTAACTTCAGGACCATCCTTTCTCTTCCAACAGTCCTCCGACTCATTCATTATACATCTTCCAAATTCTGTAATATTAGCACCACCATTCTGGATGCGAAACAGACACAGAGTCAGCTCTGTATGTTCACTTCAGAATGAGGTCAGAAGCTCAATGATGCAGTAGAGCATGCACAGTTCAGATAAAATGTTCAGAAAATTAAGCACAAAACATTCAACAAGTTCTACTGTACATGTGTGAAAAGCAATTTCTCTTATTACATGGCAAGATCTAAACACATTTTTTCAGGAATAGCAAAAAAAAAAAACCACTCCTCTGACCCAACTACCACCCTCTGACCAAATTTCAATTTCCTGTTCTAAAGTTTTGAAATGCCTGAGCTCTCCAAAAACTGGTCAGAGAAAGTGGCTTATACTGGAAAATCTTCCTATCCTCCCCACCCCCCCGACTACCACCTTAATCTTAAAAATGGCTGCATCATTTGTACTAAAAGTTTAAAAAAAAAAAAATCCAACCTGAGGCAGAGCCCAAGCATGGAAAACTGCAACCGAAATAGTTTAAATTTAGCAACGAAATAAACAACTGCAAATAAGGGGTTTTCAAAGGAAGAATTAAGCAAGCTTAATATAGGGGTCACTACTTGCATCATCTATAATTAGTTTTTCAGATTCATAGATTTTTAAGGCCAGAAGGAATCATCACACTATCTAGTCTGACTGCCTGTATAACATAGGCCATAGAATCTCATCAAGTTACTCCTGTATTGAGTCCCAAGCCTTGTGTTTGACTAAAGTGTATCTTCCAGAAAGGCATCTAGAATTGATTTGGACTTCACAAGATGGAGAGGTTTCACAATAGAACCACTAACCCAGGAACCTATCCTTGCAACAAAGCCCGTTGCCAACTCTGTCCACATATCTATTCAGGGGATACCATCAACCCTAAGCTACAGCTCACTTCATCGGATGCATCAAATAAATTTGTTAGTCTCTAAGGTGCCACAAGTACTCCTTTTCTTTTTGCGAATTCAGACTAACACAGCTGCTACTCTGAAACCTGTCATTATGCAAAGTGTGTATGGTAACACCCATTGTTTCATGTTCTCTATGTATATAAATCTCCCCACTGTATTTTTGAGCTTATGCTCAAATAAATTTGTTAGTCTCTGAGGTGCCACAAGTACTCCTTTTCTTTTTACAAGATGGAGAATACACCACTTCCCTTGGGAGTTTCTTCCAATGGTTAATCATCCTCACTATTAAGTGTGTGTGCCTTATTTCTAATTTGGATTCGTCTGGCTTAACAAGAGCCAATGGCTGGAAGTTATGTCTTTCTCTGATAGATTAAGGAATCTCTTAATTCTTAGTATTTTCTCCCAGTGAAGGTATTTGTACACTGTAATCAAGTTGCCTTTTTAAAAACTAAACAGATTGAGCCTCCTAACTCTCTCATTAAGTAATTTTTGGCTCTTCTCTGCTCCCTCTCAAATTTTTACATATCCTTTTTCAAATGTGGACACCAGAACTGGATATAGTATTGCAGTATCAGTCGCAGCAATGCTATATACAAAGATAAATTCATCTGCCTAATAGTATCAGTTCTGTTTGATAGTGTCTCTGGAGAAGGTATGCTTCATAAATGATGAAGGCAGTAGCAAGGTGGCTGGCTGGCTGGCTGAGTTCCTGTGGAATTGATTTTAATGCTGCTGAGACTTAAATTTATTGTATGATTTATTATGCTAGTGTGCCACGAGAATGATGAAAGGATTAGAAAACTTGCCCTATAGTGGGGTAAGCTAAATCAATTGAGCTCTGAGTCTAACAAAGAGAAGGCTAAGGAGTGACTTGATTACAATGTGTAAGCCCCTCCAGGGGGAACAAAATATTTAATAGTGGGCTCTTCAATGGCAGAGAAAGATATAACATGATCCAGTGACCGGAAGTTGAAAGTAGACAAATTCAGACGGGAAATAAGGCCTAAATTTTTGACAGTCAGGGTAACTGACTATTAGAACAATTTACCACAGGTTGTGGTGGATGGTTCATCACTGACAATTTTTAAATCAAGTTGAAATGTTTTACTAAAAATATGTTCTAGGAATTATTTTGGGGAGGTTCTGTGGCCCGTATAATATAGGAGGTGAGACTAGATGATCACAATGATCCCTTCTGACCTTCGAATCTATGTATAGAATTGCTCCTTACAATACATTTTAAAGGATTCTGTCAAGTTTTGGTTATTTCAGGTGATCAGGCTCTCTCCCTCACAGGTGAGGTAAGGAACATCTTTCACCTTCTTCCCTACCCAACCATGGCCTCTGGTCTTGAGCACCACATGTCCTCCTTCCCCAGACAAGGACTTCCAAACCTGACAGCATGACCTCCCTACCAGAGCATCTAATAAAATGCACAAGAGCTAAAACCAAGGATTGGCTGTGTGCAGGATATTGGCTGTGTGCAGAAAAGAAAAAGAAAAAAGAAGGCAGGGGGAGTGAGACTGATTATAGATCAGAAACAATGACAGGAACATAGTTAAGAAGATAAAAGAGTAGTGAAGCCACAGACAAGTCAGATGGACACACTCTGGGAGGAACACCACCAGATTAGTTTAAAAATAAAATAAATAAATAAAAGGCATGGAAAGACTGATTGCTACTGCTGAGACTGACAACACAGAAAAGAGGTAGTGGCAGTAGTCACTGCACTATAACTAAAGGATGAGAAGGAAAGAAGTGGATGCTGGCTGGAAGAGATACAAAGGAAAGCTAAAGGATACATCAGAGGGTAGAAGACAGGTGTTACTCACCTGCAGGAGCATAATTTCCCGGAACGTTCTCTAGAAAGAAACAAAAATATTTTCTGTCATAGCAATAAGATAATAGATGGAAGAGGAAGTGACTGCCCGGTGCAATGGTTAAACCCCATTTATTAAGGAGTGGAGTACCATGTGTGGGGGTCAGACTAGGAAAAATCTAATTGCTTGGTAACATGAAAATATTTACATGTCTTTGGAGGAAGTTTCTTCTCAACATCAGCCAGTCAGTGGTTACATCATGACACATGAAGTTAAGATAAAAGTGTGTAAGAGGTAGCCAAACTAGTGTAAGCTGTAGAGCGTGATATTCTTATTGCCCATATAAATGTCAAATCACTTACTACACTCTTAACCTTAATATCTTGTGGCAACAAGTTTCAGAGCTCTACCCATCTAGGTCAATGTGCGACTCTTCGAAGTACCCCTGAACTTACCATGCAGGTCTTTCAGAACACATTGGTAAAACAGTTCCTTACCTGAGCATCTGTTCTGTTCCTAAAAGCATCAAAGATCTTCTTGACAGCAACTATTTCTCCTGTCCTGCGATCAATTGCTTTCCACACAATTCCATAGGCCTAGAGGAAAAGGATAGATGGATCCACCAGTTATATCACCCACACCAAATTTCCTTTCAGTCCCTAGATTCAGTTAGGACCAGATTGGGGGGGAAATGTTCTTAGTAGAAGGTATTAACAGAAAAAAAAAAAATAAAATATCACTAAACATCTAAAGGGTAAAGAGACCAGGATCAATAAGAAGCACTGTTAGGATTGAGGGCTGTAAAGAATAAATCTTGCTAGATTTTAAAAATATAAAATAAATAAATAAATAAAAATAGCAATATTTTTGTCACATAAGAACTGTCACACTGGATCAAACTACTGAGGTCCTTCTAGTACAGTATCCTGTTTGACAGCTGCCAGCATCAGATGCTTAAGAAGGTGAAAGAAACCCCACAGTAGACAGTTATGGAAAATCTTGTCCATAAGAGAAAAGTTTCTTCCTAACCCTTGTCAGAGATCAGCTTAGACACTGAAGCATTATACTTTATACCTCTTATAAAAAAAAGTTATCCTATCCAATGTAATTCTAGACAGTCTCATTACCCATATAGTTATTATTTTATTACATTAGCACCTAGTGACCCCAATTGAGAATGGGATGCAATTGTACTATATGCTATGTATAGCCCAAATCCACAGAAGTATTTAGGCTCCTAAGAAGCCTAAATATCTGTGGATCTGGGTCTATGTGTTTACATACTATCAGACAGTCTCTGTCTCAAAGAGCTTACAATATATACATACACAAGACAAACAGTAGGAGAAAGGAAGTATTATCCCCATTTTACATATTATGAACTGAAGCACAGAAATATTAAATAATTTGAAATTGAAATTGGCTAAGAGATTAAATAAAGGGTACTGATACGGGCAAAATACTGAACTGCAGTAGGCATGAGAGCTGGAATGCACAAAAGGACTCAAGCATTGCAATGCTGAGCGTCAAGGTGCTTAACTTTTAGTTGCCTAGAAAATCCAAAAACAACATTGAGATCCACAACGCTGAGTTAGGTGCCTAGGCTTTCTATACAGTCATAGAATCATAGGAGTGGAAGGGACCTCAAGAGGTCATCTAGTCCAGCCCCCTGCACTCATAGCAGGATTAAGTATTATCTAGACCAGGGGTGGGCAAACTACGGCCGGCCTACAGGCTGGATCTGGCCCACAAGCCATTTTAAGCCAGCCCACGAGCCACACCACATGGCTCAGCCCCACTCTGGCTGGGGTGCAGGGTTGGGGGACGCACCACGCGGCTCCTGGAAGCTGCAGCATGGCCCTGCTCCTACACACTCCAATGGAAGCTTCAGGGGCGGTGCCTGTGGAAGGGGCAGCGTGCAAAGCCGCCTGGCTGTGCCTCCACGTAGCAGCCAGAGTAGGAACATGCCACTGCTTCTGGGAGCAACTTGAGGTAAGCGCCGCTCAGAGACTGCACACCCTGGGCCTCTCCCCACGCCCCCAACCCCCTGCCCCAGCCCTGATCCCCCTCCTGCTCTTCAAACCCCTCGATCCCAGCCTGGAGCACCGTCCTGCACCCCAAACTCATCCCTAGCCCCACCCCAGCACCCCCTCACCAATTTTTTGAGCATTCATGGCCTGCCATAGAATTTCTGTTCCCAGATGTGGCCCTCAGGCCAAAAAGTTTGCTCACCCCTGATCTAGGCCATCCTTGACAGGTGTTTGTCTAACCTGCTCTTAAAAATCTCCAACATGGAATCTCCATCAACCTCCCTAGCCAATTTATTCCAGTGCTTAAACACCCTGACAGGAAGTTTTTCCTAACATCCAACCTAAATTTCCCTTGCTGCAATTTAAGCCCATTGCTTCTTGTCCTATCCTCAGAGGTTAAAAGCAACAATTTTTCTCCCACCTCCTTGTAACAACCTTTTATGTACTTGAAAACTTATGTCCCCCCTCAGTCTTCTCTTTTCCAGACTAAACAAACTCAATTATTTCAATCTTCCCGCATAGGTCATATTTTCTAGCCCTTTAATCATATTTGTTGCTCTTTGGATTTTTTTTCCAAATTTGTCCACATCTTTCCTGAAATGTGGCGCCCAGAACTGGACACGATACTTCAGTTGAGGCCTAATCAGTACAGAGTAGAGCAGAAGAATTACTTCTTGCACCTTTCAGAGTAGCAGCCGTGTTAGTCTGTATTCGCAAAAAGAAAAAGGAGTACCCGTGGCACGTTAGAGACTAACAAATATATTAGAGCATAAGCTTTCGTGAGCTACAGCTCACTTCATCGGATGCATTTGATGGAAAAAGCAGAGGAGAGATTTACACACACACACACACACACACACACACACACACACACACACACACACAGAGAACATGAAACAATGGGTTTATCATACACACTGTAAGGAGAGTGATCACTTAAGATAAGCCATCACCAGCAGCAGGGGGGGGAAAGGAGGAAAACCTTTCATGGTGACAAGCAAGGTAGGCTAATTCCAGCAGTTAACAAGAATATCAGAGGAACAGTGGGGGGTGGGGTGGGAGGGAGAAATACCATGGGGAAATAGTTTTACTTTGTGTAATGACTCATCCATTCCCAGTCTCTATTCAAGCCTAAGTTAATTGTATCCAGTTTGCAAATTAATTCCAATTCAGCAGTCTCTCGTTGGAGTCTGTTTCTGAAGCTTTTTTGTTGAAGTACAGCCACACTTAGGTCTGTGATCGAGTGACCAGAGAGACTGAAGTGTTCTCCAACTGGTTTTTGAATGTTATAATTCTTGACGTCTGATTTGTGTCCATTCATTCTTTTACGTAGAGACTGTCCAGTTTGGCCAATGTACATGGCAGGGGGCATTGCTGGCACATGATGGCATATATCACATTGATAGATGCGCAGGTGAACGAGCCTCTGATAGTGTGGCTGATGTGATTAGGCCCTATGATGGTATCCCCTGAATAGATATGTGGACAGAGTTGGCAACGGGCTTTGTTGCAAGGATAGGTTCCTGGGTTAGTGGTTCTGTTGTGTAGTGTGTGGTTGCTGGAGAGTATTTGCTTCAGATTGGGGGGCTGTCTGTAAGCAAGGACTGGCCTGTCTCCGAAGATCTGTGAGAGTGATGGGTCGTCCTTCAGGATAGGTTGTAGATCCTTGATGATGCGTTGGAGAGGTTTTAGTTGGGGGCTGAAGGTGATGGCTAATGGCGTTCTGTTATTTTCTTTGTTGGGCCTGTCCTGTAGTAGGTGACTTCTGGGTACTCTTCTGGCTCTGTCAATCTGTTTCTTCACTTCAGCAGGTGGGTATTGTAGTTGTAGGAATGCATGATAGAGATCTTGTAGGTGTTTGTCTCTGTCTGAGGGGTTGGAGCAAATGCGGTTATATCGTAGCGCTTGGCTGTAGACAATGGATCGAGTGGTATGATCTGGATGAAAGCTAGAGGCATGTAGGTAGGAATAGCGGTCAGTAGGTTTCCGATATAGGTGGTGTTTATGTGACCATCGCTTATTAGTACCGTAGTGTCCAGGAAGTGGATCTCTTGTGTGGACTGGTCCAGGCTGAGGTTGATGGTGGGATGGAAATTGTTGAAATCATGGTGGAATTCCTCAAGAGCTTCTTTTCCATGGGTCCAGATGATGAAGATGTCATCAATGTAGCGCAAGTAGAGTAGGGGCATTAGGGGACGAGAGCTGAGGAAGCGTTGTTCTAAGTCAGCCATAAAAATGTTGGCATACTGTGGGGCCATGAGGGTACCCATCGCAGTGCCGCTCTAAGGTGCCACGGGTACTCCTTTTCTTCTTGCATCTTGCTTACAAAATTCCTGTTAATACCTCCCAGAATGATATTTGCTTTTTTTTGCAACAGTGTTACACAGTTGACTCATATTTAGGTTGTGGTCCACTATGACCCCCAGATCCCTTTCCACAGTACTCCTTCCTAGGCAGTCATTTCCCATTTTGTACATGTGCAACTGATTGTTCCTTCCTAAATGGAGTACTTTGCATTTGTCCTTATTGAATTTCATCCTATTTACTTCAGACCATTTCTCCAGTTTGTCCAGATCATTTTGAATTATAACGTTATCCTCCAAAGCACTGGCAACCCCTCCCAGCTTGGTATCATCCACAAACTTTATAAGTATACACTCTATGCCATTATCTAAATCACTGATGAAGATATGGAACAGAACTGGACCCAGAACTGATCCCTGCTGGATCCCACTCTTTATGCCCTTCCAGCGTCCCGGTGAACCACTGATAACTATTCTCTGGGAATGGTTTTCCAACTAGTTATGCACCCACCTTATAGTAGCTCCCTACTAAAGTAGTGGATTTCCCTAGTTTGTTTAAGAGATGGTCATGCGAGACAGTATTAAAAGCCTTACTAAAGTCAAGATATACCACATCTACCACCCCCCACCCATCCACAAAGATAGTTTTCTTTGAGAGGGTAACAATCAGGTTGGTTTCACACGATTTGTTCTTGACAAATCCATGCTGAGCCCCAGGAATCCAAGTCAGCTGACATGGGCCAGTGGTGGGTGTTTTATTGCAGCATAGACACTCTCTTAGATTGAGATCCTCAAAAGCCAGGGCACTAAGCAGGGAGCGGTCTAAGCTAGCTAATGGGAAATGCCAACAAGAGGTGGGTGTGCTAAGCCCTGTCCCTCTTTTGGACACAGGCGACTTAAAAGTCTGGGCTGTAGAGAGGTGCCTAGCTCTGCTAGGCAATTCATGAACAAGCACCTTCCAACTGGCTTAGGTGCCTAAGGAATTCCTTGTGAGAATGAATTAGGTGCCTGCCTCATGCCACACAAAATGACCAGAGGAGATGGCAGGGTATAACTTGTAGCCCACTAGTTAGAGCACTTACCTGGGATGTGGAAAATTCAGGTTCAACTCCCCACGGCTGTCCGGGGGCAGTTGAACAGGGGTCTCCCACATCTCAAGAGCATTCACAAACCACTGAGCTATGAGATATTCTGATGCGGATCTCCCTAAATCTCTCCTGTTGAAGCTGTCTCATGGGGGATAGTAATGAAAGAATGGTTTGAGCAGGAGGACTGGACCTGGGCTTTCCCACCTCATCAAAATCCTAATCATTGCATTACAGAGTCATTCCCACACACTCATTCTCTCTCACCCAATGACTATTTTAGTGTCTATCCACAGTGGAATAGCTTCAACAGGACAGATTGAGGGAGCTCCAAATCAGAATATCCCATAGCACAGAGGTTAGAACACCCATCTGAGAGGTGGAAGACCCCTGGACAAATCTTAATCCCATCTCTGGCAAATGGGGTAATTGTATCTGGATCTCCCATATACAAAGTGAATAAGCTAACCACTGGGCTACAAGTTATAAGGTTGGAAGCAGCTCCTCCTCTTCGATTCTGAATGGGACCCAATCCAACAGGCACCTATAAGCAGCGATGAGCTGCCAAAATCTTAACCACCAGTTCCCTCCTCACCCCACGAGGGGGTCGTGGCCCTGCCCCATCCATCCCCCTCCCCTGTCTGCCCCCAGAACCGGAAAGGAGGATCTCGTGGACCACCGTAGTGGGTGCCCACCCTGCCCTTAAGAGCCAGAGGGACCTGCCGGGGGGGCGAGGTAGGAAGTCCTGGCATTGTTTACTTGGGGCGGCTCCCAAGAAGCATCCAGCAGGTCCCTCTGGCTCCTAGGGGCAGGGTAGCATAGCTGGGGGGGAACCAGGGGGAGCAGCTGCTCCCCCCACTGATCACATCAAAAGTGGCGCCTTAGGCACTAACTCCGTGGGTGCTCCGGGGCTGGACCACCCATGGGGAAAATTTGGTGGGTGCAGAGTCCCCACCGACAGCTCCCTGCCCCGCCTCCGGCCCCAGCTCACCTCTGCTCCATCTCCTCCCCTGAACGCGCCACCCCGCTCTGCTTCTCCGCGTCCCCCTCCGCGAATCAACTGTTCCCACGGGAAGCCTGGGAGGGCTGAAAAGCAAGTGCTTTTAAAGCAAGAGCTTTAAACTAGGAATTAGGGGGGGAGATGGATGGGAGATGTCCAGGAAATCTCCACACCAGATTTTAGCACTGAGAGGGAAGACGATGAAGTAAGAAAGGATACAGCCGTGGGTAGGAGAACGTATACAAGGAACGAGGGCGGTGTGAATACTAGTCTAATAAGTTATACTGGCCGTAGAATGACTGTGCCTAATAGGGTACAAAATGTGAGCGAGGCCAAACAGCAAAAATTAAGATGCTTATACACCAATGTGAGGAGCCTAGGTAACAAAATGGAGGAACTAGAGCTACTGGTGCAGGAAGTGAAACAAGATATTATAGGGATAACAGAAACTTGGTGGAATAGTAGTCATGACTGGACTACAGGTATTGAAGGGTATGTGCTGTTTAGGAAAGACAGAAACAAAGGTAAAGGTGGTGGAGTAGCATTGTATATCAATGATGAGGTAGAATGTAAAGAAATAAGATGCGATGCAATGGATAAGACAGAGTCCGTCTGGGCAAAAATTACATTGGGGAAGAAAAACTAGTAAAGCCTCTCCTACGATAGTGCTTGGGGTGTGCTATAGACCTCCGGGATCTAATTTGGATATGGATAGAGCCCTTTTTAATGTCTTTAATAAAGTAAATACTAATGGAAACTGTGTGATCATGGGAGACTAACTTCCCAGATATAGACTGGAGGACCAGTGCTAGTAATAATAATAGGGCTCAGATTTTCCTAGATGCGATAGCTGATGGATTCCTTCATCAAGTAGTTGCTGAACCGACTAGAGGGGATGCCATTTTAGATTTAATTTTGGTGAGTAGCGAGGACCTCATAGAAGAAATGGTTGTAAGGGACAATCGTGGCTCAAGTGATCATGAGCTAATTCAGTTCAAACTAAATGGAAGGATTAACAAAAATAAATCTGCAACTAGAGTTTTTGATTTCAAAAGGGCTGACTTTCAAAAATTAAGGAAATTAGTTAAGGAAGTGGACTGGACTGAAGAACTTATGGATCTAAAAGGTAGAGGAGGCCTGGGATTACTTTAAATCAAAGCTGCAGAAGCTATCAGAAGCCTGTATCCCAAGAAAGGGGAAAAAATTCATAGGAAGGAGTTGTAGACCAAGCTGGATGAGCAAGCATCTTAGAGAGGTGATTAAGAAGAAGCAGAAAGCATACAGGGAGTGGAAGATGGGAGGGATCAGCAAGGAAAGCTACCTAATTGAGGTCAGAACATGTAGGGATAAAGTGAGACAGGCTAAAAGTCGAGTAGAGTTGGACCTTGCAAAGGGAATTAAAACCAATAGTAAAAGGTTATATAGCCATATAAATAAGAAGAAAACTAAGAAAGAAGAAGTGGGGCCGCTTAACACTGAGGATGGAGTGGACGTTAAAGATAACCTAGGCATGGCCCAATATCTAAACAAATACTTTGCCTCAGTCTTTAATAAGGCTAAAGAGGATCTTAGGGATAATGGTAGCATGACAAATGGGAATGAGGATATGGAGGTAGATATTACCATATCTGAGGTAAAAGCGAAACTGAAACATCTTAATGGGACTAAATCGGGGGGCCCAGATAATCTTCATCCAAGAATATTAAAGGAATTGGCACCTGAAATTGCAAGCCCATTAGCAAGAATTTTTAATGAATCTGTAAACTCAGGAGTAGTACCGAATGATTGGAGAATTGCTAATATAGTTCCCATTTTTAAGAAAGGAAAAAAAAAAGTGATCTGGGTAACTACAGGCCAGTTAGTTTGACATCCGTAGTATGCAAGGTCCTGGAAAAAATTTTGAAGGAGAAATTAGTTAAGGACATTGAAGTCAATGGTAAATGGGACAAAATACAACATGGTTTTACAAAAGGTAGATCGTGCCAAACCAACATAATCTCCTTTTTTGAAAAAGGAGCAGATTTTTTAGATAAAGGAAATACAGTGGATGCAGGTACAGAGAAGGGCTACTAGGATGATCCGAGGAATGGAAAATTTGTCTTATGAAAGAAGACTTAAGGAGCTTGGATTGTTTAGCCTAACTAAAAGAAGGTTGAGGGGAGATATGATTGCTCTCTATAAATATATCAGAGGGATAAATACAGGAGAGGGAGAGGAATTATTTAAGCTCAGCACCACTGTGGACACAAGAACAAATGGGTATAAACTAGCCACCAAGAAGTTTAGACTTGAAATCAGACGAAGGTTTTTAACCATCAGAGGAGTGAAGTTTTGGAATAGCCTTCCAAGGAAAGCAGTGGGGGCAAAAGATCTATCTGGTTTTAAGATTCTACTTGATAAGTTTATGGAGGAGATGGTATGATGGGATTTTGGTAAGTAATTGATCTTTAAACATTCAGGGTAAATAGGACTAATCCCCTGAGATGGGATATTAGATGGATGGGATCTGAGTTACCCAGGAAAGAATTTTCTGTAGTATATGGCTGGTGAATCTTGCCCATATGCTCAGGGTTTAGCTGATCACCGTATTTGGGGTCGGGAAGGAATTTTCCTCCAGGGCAGATTGGAGAGGCCCTGGAGGTTTTTCGCCTTCCTCTGTAGCATGGGGCATGGTTGACTTGAGGGAGGCTTCTCTGCTCCTTGAAGTCTTTAAACCATGATTTAAGGACTTCAATAGCTCAGACATAGGTGAGGTTTTTCATAGGAGTGGGTGGGTGAGATTCTGTGGCCTGCGCTGTGCAGGAGGTCGGACTAGATAATCAGAATGGTCCCTTCTGACCTTAGTATCTATGAATCTATAAGTGGCGGCTTTGCCCTCAGGCCCGTGGAGGCGAGCTGGGGCAAGGAGCAGTTCCTCTGCACCCCCGGGTTACCTGCTGCGGTGCGGGCGGCCCACCTTGCGTCCCTGCCGTAGCTCACCTCCGCCTCCCTAGGCCTGAGCGCGAAGCTGCTGCTTGCTTCTCAGCCCTCCAAGGCTTCCCATGCAAACAGCTGATTCACGGGAAGCTGGGGGTGGAGAAGCAAAGCGGAGCGGCGCGTTCAGGGGAGGAGACGGAGCAGAGGTGAGCTGGAGCCGGGTGCGGAGCTGCCGGTAAGTGCTCTGCACCCACCAAGTTTTCCCTGTGGGTGCTCCAGCCCCGGAGCACCCACGGAGTCGGCGCCTAAAGCGCCACTTTTACCCGGTTCTTAAATTTAGAAGCCCTTTTAGAACCGGTTGTCCCTCACAGACACAAGCTTATGCTCAAATAAATTTGTTAGTCTCTAAGGTGCCACAAGTCCTCCTTTTCTCTTCTACTTTTTCCTGTGTTTGCTTGCCTAATATTAAGAGTTAGCATTTAGAAAGCACAGCACGAACATAAATTAGTTAATGAATTGCCTGAGCAGGGCTGACAGCAAAGGGACTGACATGGTCACTGTTTCCGAGTGACTGGGCTGCTCTAACATTAAACATCACTGACAAATTTGAAGGCAGAGCCACTCCAAGCTTCCCACTCCACTTGCTTGTGTTGCCCTTTCTCCCCGCCTCAGGATTAGCTTGTCCGACTTTTTCCAGAGCAGTGGGGCTTCGGCCGCGGCGCGCAGCTCGCGAACAACGCCGCAGCCCGTCTCCCGGGCAGCAGAAGCCCAGGTACCAGCGGGGGGAAGGGGCGTTTCTGCCCCCACAGCCCCCGGTTACCGCGGCGAGGGGCAGCCTGCGAACGCCGCACCCCAGGAGGCAGCCTGGCTTCAATCCCTCCCTCCGGCTCCCTGAGGCTTAGGGCGGGGGCCAGCCGCTCGCGCTCAGAAGGCGCCGGGGGTCCTACCCCGCGGGGCATCGGCCGCGCTCACCCCCTTGCCCAGGCGCTTCTTGATCTCGTATTTCTGGGAGACGAGCTCCTCCACCTCCGCCACGCTCATGTTGCCTCAGGCCTAGCCAGCGGGGACCCTCTCAAGCCCCGGGGTCGCTCACAGCCGAGGGTCCGGAGCGGAGACGCGGCTGACGCCTGAGGCGCCCTCAGTCTCCCGGCGGCCCGCGCCAGCCAGCTCCCCTCACTGAGCCCGCTGACGACACGACTGAACGTGGGGAATGGGCGGGAGACCCCGCCGCCGAGGTGCAGGCCGGGACCCAAAGCGCAAGTGGGCCTGTTGATTTCTGTTGCCATAGAAATAGTGGGCGGGGTGCCGTGCGCGCATGCGCAAAACGTCTCCCTCCCCCAGTGTGGGAAGTCCTGCGGGCTCTTGGGTCACCGAACCAACTCCAGGGGCGCCCTCTCGCTGCTTCGCGAGCCGCTCTTCGGCTCCCCCGCCCCCTGCCGCGGGGCAGCGTCCACACAACTAGCGTTTGCCAAGTCGGCTGTTGCAAAACGTTAAACCCACAAATATTACCATGAGTGCGCCCCATTGTCTGCAGGCGTCTCTCGGCTTCAGGGGGCGCCCCGGGAACGCCTGTGACTCCATAGTGCAGCTCACCATTACCAACTGTCTAATGGCATAACCTCACTCCACCCGCCTCCTTTCATCGGGATGGGGCTGAGGGGTTGGGGGCGTGGGTAGGGTGAACAGGTGTCTGGTTTTCGCCGGAACACCCAGTCAAAAAGGGACCCTGGTGGCTCTGGTCAGCACCACCGACCAGGCTGTTAAAAGTCCGGTCGGCGGTGCTACGATGCCAAGTCAAGCTAGTCCCTACCTGTCCAGGGTTGTGAGTTCAATCCTTGAAGGGGCCATTTAGGATCTGGGGCAAAAATTGGGGATTGGTCCTGCTTTGAGCAGGGGGTTGGACTAGATGACCTCCTGAGGTCCCTTCCAACCCTAACCTTCTATGATTCTATGATTCTATGATCGGAAGCAGCCAGCAGGTCCGGCTCCTAGTCAGGGGTTGGGGGGAAAGCAGGAGGCTCATGGTGCATGCTGCCCCTGCCCCGAGCACCGGCTCCTCCCTGCCATTGGTCAAGCTGGGGGGGGGGCAGTGCCTCCGGGAGAGAGCAAAAAAGAAAAGGAGGACTTGTGGCACCTTAGAGACTAACAAATTTATTTGAGCATAAGCTTTTGTGAGCAACAGCTCAGTACATACCATGGAGCCTCCTACCCCACCCCACGCCTAGGAGCCGGACCTGCTGGCCACTTCTGGGGCACAAGCGCAGTGTCCCAGGACAGGCAGGAAGCCTGCCTTAGCACTCCTGCTGCAACACTGACCGGGAGCTGCCCAAGGTAAGTCCATGCCCCAACCCTCAACCCCAACCCTGAGCCCCCCCCTTTCACCTCAAACCCCTCATCCCTGGCCCCAGCCCAGAGCCTGCACCCCCAGCCCAGAGCCCTGCCTCAACCCACAGCCCCCTCCCACATTCCAAATCCCTCAGCCCCACCCCCCAGCC
Source organism: Dermochelys coriacea (assembly GCF_009764565.3). NCBI lineage: Eukaryota > Metazoa > Chordata > Testudines > Dermochelyidae > Dermochelys > Dermochelys coriacea. The sequence continues at coordinate 198,261 of NC_050069.1, read as the reverse complement.
TGGAACCCCCTCGTGCACCCCAAACTCCTCATTCATGGCCCCACCCCAGAACCAGAGCCCTCACCCCTCCCACACCCCAACCCACTGCCTCAACCCACAGCCCCCTCCCACACCCTGAACCCCTCATTTCTGGCCACATGCCCATTTAGAGCCCTCACCCTCTCCTGCATCTCAACCCCCTGCTCCAGCCCAGTGAAAATGAGCGAGGGTGGGGGAGAGCAAACCAGCGAGGGAGGGGGAATGTAGTGGTCGGGCCCTCAGGGAAGGGGCGGGGCTAGGGTGTTAGGTTTGTGCCAATGGAAAGTTGGCAGCCCTAGGTGTGGGCTCTGGGAGGGAGTGTGGGTGCAGGAAGGGGCTCCAGACTGGGGCCAAGGGTTCTGGAATATGGGAGGGGGATCAGGACTGGGGCAGGGGGTTGAGGTGCAGGAGGGGGTGTGGGGTGCAGGCTTTGAGAGGGAGTTTGGGTGCAGGAGGGGGCTCAGGACTGAGGTAGTGGGTTGGAGTGTGGGAGGGGGATGCAGTTTCCAGCTGAGTGGCGCTTACCTCAGGTGGCTCCCAGAAGCAACCGACATGTCTGGCTCCTAGGCTCAGGGGTGGCCAGGCGGCTCTGCAGTGCAACCCATTGGCTGCTGTTCCCGGACACAGAGACCCCGTGGCTGCCCCTGTGCCTAGGAGCCAGAGGGACATGCTGGTAACTTCTGGGAGCCACGCGGAGCTAAGGCAGGTAGGGAGTCTACCTTAGCCCTGCTGCACCACCCGCTGGACTTTTGGCCTATTAAAATCTCCCAGATGGCTTTCAATAGCCAATGGGAGATCAAGGCTAATTCTGCGACACTCCCGGCCAATCCAGGAGGTTTGGCAACCCTAATATTGGAGGGCCAGAAAAGAGTATTAGGATAAGCTAGTCTGATCTGGTGCATAACACAGGCTATAGAATATTGCCTAGTATTAAGCCCCAAACCCATATTTGAGCTAGAGTAATTGTTTAGAAAGTCTTCACTAGGTTTGCCAGCATCTGGTTTTCAACCAGAACATCCAGTCAAAAAGGGACCCTGGAGGCTCCGGCCACCACCGCTGATTGGGCCGTTAAAAATCCTTTTGGCCGCCCACATTGGGGCAGGCAGGTTGCCTGCCCGACTCTGTATGGCTCCTGGAAGCAGCCAGCATCTCCCTCTGGCTCCTAGGTGCAGAGGTGGCCACAGGGGCTCCATGCGCTGCGCCTTTTACCCTTCCTCTCCACACTGGGGAAGCCCCTTTGCATTATCAGCCCTCTCCCACTTGGTTGCAAGGACCCCGTGCTCCATCACGTCCTGTCCTTCCGCCAGCAGGTCCAACCAACTGCCACCAGCGGTGCGTGGCAGGGTGGCACTCGAGGGATCCTTTCTGGTGCCCTACCAGGAGGCCCACTACCGGGTGCACTACTCCTCAGGGGAGTCCAGGCTTTGGGAGGGACTGCCCCCTGGCCCAGCATGGCGGGGCTCCTGGACCCCCGAGATTCGGGAGGGTACAGGCCCTGCCATCGCCGGTGACCTTGGTGGCCCAGCTCCCATAGTCACCCCTCTTCCTTCTTCCATCGCTCCGGCTTGGGGTCCCAGGGATAGCCCCCCACTGTGCCCAGATGAGGGGGTGGGCCCCACCTCCATCGTGTGTGGTCCAGCGGGGCCCATGGAGGAGAGGGCAGCAGGGCCATTGCTGGGCACGGGAGAGGGCGCTTCCCAGGGCGAGGTTTCCCTTCCCCTCATTGTCCCCTCCTTGCCTCCTGAACCCCCAAGTTTATCGCCCTTGCCCCCTGGCCCAACCCCTGCTGGCTGGCCCTCCACCTCCACCTTGGAGGGCTGGGTATTTGTGCAGGGAAAGCGCAGCAAAAGGAAGTCTCGAGCTCAGAACCACCCCCTCAATGCGGAGGGGGGGAGGCCCCCCGCAAGACCATGAGGGGGATTGCCGCTGCCGAGTCTTCCACCGCACCCCCTGATAGAGTCCAGCAGGTGGAGTCAGTCGGGAATGCCATGGTAGCGGAGGGAGGACAGGATTACCCCCCTCTCAGAGTCTCTCCCCAAGGGAACCTCAGATGGAGCCCCCCCAGCCCTTTTGTCACCCAAGTCCCCCGTCAGTGCTGAGCAATTGCTGCCTTGGTTGATGGCAGGGAGGACTCTGGGGTGGTGTGGGGAGACTTCACCTCCATCTTTGAGGAGATCGTGGTCCTGAGTCTGATCCCAATCACCATGGGGGTGGATGACCCTTTGCCAATGGGCCTCAATCTAGGCGGCAGCTTAGTCACGCCACCCCCTCCTCCTCTTTCCCCCTTGCCCCAGGTGGCTGCCCCTGCTCTCGACCTTGGGGCACCCCTGCATTCGTCCATCTGTCTGGCCACAGACTGGACCTTGCTCTTGGCCGCTGAGACCCTGGTGGCGATGGCCGGTGCCAAGCAGCCAGGCCCCGAGCTCTTGGGTGCACCCCTTTTTGAGGCGAGGCAGCTGCCTCCCCTCCCGGTTGGGGGCCTTGCCGCTGATGCCACCATGGCCAACACTGTGGTTGAGGGCACTGAGCTCATTGAAGCACCCAAGCCCAGCGTTGGTGAGGGCCCCTTTCCCATCCCCGCTCCCTCGGCCCCTGAATCCGGTCGAGAGGTGCTGCACCCCAATGACATAGCCGCCGGGGATTCTGCTTCCGCTTTTTCCCTACCCCTGCCTCTGTTCCTGGTCCTGACACCAGCCCCGCTCCTACCCCCGGCGACGCATTGCCTGCTCCTTCCCCTCCATCCCCCATTTCACTGCCGCCCCCGATGTTTTTTAGTTTCCCTTGTCCTCGAACAACCCTCAGGGGGCAGTTTTCATGTCTCCCATCCCTGACCCTCTAGGACAGTGGTCTCCAAAGTGGGGTGCGCACACCCCAGGGGGTGCGCAAGACGATCCATTGAGGGGCATGGCAGGAGGAGCACCGCCAGAGCAAAAGGACGATGTGGCAGGAGGAGCGCCGCCGGATGAAAAAAAAAGGGGGGGGGGAGGCGGCCAGAGGAGAACCGCCCTAAGATTGGCCAGAATGCCACCCCTTACAGTGTGACGGGGCAGTGCCACCCCTTACAGTGTGACGCCCCAGGCACGTGCTTCCTACCCTGGAGATGGCCCTGCGAGGTATCCTGAAGGAAGAGTGGGAGTTCCACAACACAGAGGGGTTGACAGTGGCCCCCTCATTCGTTCGCTTTCAGCGTATTGCGACATATTGCAGTTTACGTGTGCCTGGTTAAGTGTATTTACAGATTATATTATCTAGTTTTAATTAAACTAACCCTCACAAAATTGTCAAGTGGCTTAAAAAGATCTTGCAAAGAAACCGCGGATTGAAGATAATACTAATAATGCGAGCACAAGCGAACAACAAGAAAATGGCAGAGCTGACAGTTCTCCTACTCCTAGTACGAGCTCTTTGTCAGCCATATTATCAGATCTGACAAGAAGCTGGCCAAAAAAATTCCAAATTATCTAAAAGACTATTTGAAATATGGATTTACATCCACTATCGTTAACGATGAACCTCGCCCTAAGTGTATATTGTGCCTTGAGATATTAGCTAATGATAGTATGAAGCCATCACGATTAGCAAGATATTTAAAAACTAAGCATCCAGAACATGAAGACAAACCTCTACAATTTTTTCAGCGATGTTCAAAGTCATGTGGTACTCAATCTAGTGCTTTACAAAATTTCACTAAACTAAATGATAAATGTTTAGAAGCCTCTTTTGAGGTTTCTTACTTTATAGTGAAAGACAAAAAGCCACATACCATTGAGGAAACACTTGTTCTTCCTGCCGCAGTAAAAATGAATGAAATAATACACAGAAAACAGTATGGCGACAAACTAAAATGCATTCCTTTGTCAGCAAATACTGTTGGAAGACTCAAAGAAAACATTGCTGAAGATTTGAAGAAACAAGTATTAGAACAAATTACTCAGTGTGGGAGGTTTGCTATACAGTTGGATGAAAATACAGATGTTTTTAACATGTCTCAGCTTATGGTATTTGCTAGATTCTGTTTCAATAATGAAATACACGAAGAACTATGTTTTTTGTGAGCCACTAAAGGAAAGATGTACCAGAGAAGATATATTCTCAACAGTAAATGACTTATTTAAAACAATGTTTTATGGAAAAACTGTGTAAGTGTAACCATGGATGGAGTGGCTGCTTTGACTGGAATAAAGAAAGGATTCCGGGGTGAGGTTACAGAGATAGCACCACATGTGAAATTGATTCACTGCATAGTTCATAGACAAGCTATTACAGCAAAGAAGTTGTAGCCAGAAGTGCACAAAGTGCTACAGGATGGCATCGATGTGGTTAATTTTATAAAAACAAGACCTTTAAATAGTAAAATTTTTACAATACTTTGAAATGAGATGGGGAGTGACCATTAAAATCTTTTGTACCACACAGAGGTTCGCTGGTTATCTTGTGGCAAAGTACTTAAAAGAGTTGTCGAACTTAAAGATGATTTACGTATTTGTCTTTTACAAAAAGACAAGTGTTCCAAATTTGCTAACCTTTTCTGTGATGAGAAGTGGCTGTCAGTAGTATGCTACCTAGCAGATATTTTTGAAAAAATAAACACACTTAATCTGTCCCTTCAAGGTAAAGGTGACGTTTTAACAATGAGTGAGAAAGTAACTTCTTTTTGAAAAAAGAAAAGGAGTACCGGTGGCACCTTAGAGACTAACAAATTTATTAGAGCATAAGCTTTCGTGAGCTACAGCTCACTTCATCATGCATCCGATGAAGTGAGCTGTAGCTCACGAAAGCTTATGCTCTAATAAATTTGTTAGTCTCTAAGGTGCCACCGGTACTCCTTTTCTTTTTGCGAATACAGACTAACACGGCTGCTACTCTGAAACCTTCTTTTTGAAAGAAACTCATGATATGGTGAGAGCATTTTGAAAACGGATGTTTGGAAATGTTTCCATCGTTATGTGATTTTGTTGCCGAAAATGATGTAAGTGTGTCACCTATAAAAACTCTCATATCTGCACACTTAAAAAACTTGGAAACAGAATTTGCTAACCTGTTTAAAAATCTTCCAAACAAAGAGTTTCAGTGGGTTTTGAACCCATTTGTTAAAAATATAAAAATGCAACACCTTCCGATTAGTTTGCAAGAACAACTGGTTGACATCAGGGAAGATGGAAATTTACTAGCCGAATTTCAACAAAAACCTTTGCATAATTGGTGGATGAGACTGAAAGATGAGTATCATGATTTAGTAAGCGCAGCCAACAATGCACTTCTTCCATTTGGATCTACGTATCTTTGTGAGGCATCTTTTTCAGCTATGACAGCCATTAAAACCAAGGTGTGAAATAAATTGAACTTAGAACCAGACCTTCGAATCGCTGTATCACAAAGTGTTAAACCAAGATTTTGAAAAATAATGAAGCATAATCAATCACATTGCTCTCACTAAAAATATTATTATTAATAATTATTTTAGTCAGAGCAAAAATTTTTGTACCGTTAATAAATAAATAAATAAAAATTATTTTAAAAATATTGTTTATTTCATCTTTATCTCATCTTTTTTAATTTCTATTTTGTGTATGTTTATAATGTACATAATATATTAGTACGTATTATTATATATTATATACGGTAGTATATGTATGTAATTTATACATAAATAAATATACATATTGGGGGTGCATGCTCAAAAATTTTTTACTGATAAGGGTGCACGATCAAAAAAGTTTGGAGACCACTGCTCTAGGGGCTGCTCTCTTCCCTCCGCTGACCCATCCCCCACCAGAGATGGAGATGGGTCGTGCGGCGCCACCGCTACAGGCACCGCTACAGGGTTCCACCTTTGTTTGCCCGTCTCCATGAGCTGTGGGACTGTTGCCGGGACCCAGCCAGAGGACAGCAGCAGGTCCGTGACCTCATCCCCTGCTGCGCTACAGGATGAGCTGCACTGCTTCCTGTTGGAAACCAGTAGCTTCAAGGGTAAGGTGCCGCTCGCTCTTCAGCGTTCGGGGGACTTCCATCTCGTCTTCCAGGCTGTGAGGGCCATTTTGAAGGAGGGGTGGGGGACTGAGAGGCAGAGGATGGCGCCCCCTCACAGATTCGGAGGATATCCATGGAAGGGCCAGGGCCTCTTATGCCAGCCTCTTATCCTCGGATCTGACCGACTCTGATGCTTGCATGGTGCTCTGGAATGAACTCCCAATGGTCAGCGTGGGCACCTGGGACCAGCTGGAGCTGCCTCTCACTCTGGCCTAGTTCTCAGAAGCCCTCCGTCTCATGCCTACCAATAAATCTCCAGGCATGGATGGGCGGATCATGGAGTTCTACTGCATGTTCTGGGACATCCTCAGTTTGGACCTTGTCACCGTCTGGGCCGAGTCCTTGGAGAGCAGGGTCCTCCCTCTGTCATGCAGGCAAGCTGCGCTCGCCTTGCTACCCAAGAAGGGGGACCTCCGCGACCTTCAGAACTGGCGTCCCATCTCGCTCCTCAGCATGGACTACAAAGTCATAGAGAAGGCCATCTTGCTGCAGCTGGATCCATGCTGGTGGATGTGGTCCATCCTGACCAGACCTACAGTGTCCCAGGCTGCACCATCTTTAATAACTTATATTTGGTCTGGTATCTCCTGGAATTCAGGTGTAGGGATGGTCTGTCGTTCACCCTCCTGTCCCTGGACCAGGAGAAGGCATTCAACAGGATTGACCACGGGTATCTCCTGGGCACTCTGCAGGTGTTTGGCATTGTGGGTTTTCTCCAGGTGCTATACGCCTCCGTGGAGTGTTTGGTCAGGCTCAACTGGACCCTGACCGAGCCAGTCAGCTTCGGATGGGGGGTGCATCAGGCCAGCTGTATGCTGTGGTGATCGAGCCCTTCCTCTGTCTCCTCCATTGGAGGCTGACAGAGTGCGTGCTCCATGAGCTGGAGTTGTGGCTGGTCCTATTGGCATATGACAATTACGTGGTCCAGGACCCAGGTGACCTGGTGTGGGTGGAGGCCTGTCAGGTGATCTACCTGGCGGCCTCCTCCGCCCAGGTCAACTGGGTCAAGAACTCTGGCCTGATGGTTGGAGAAGGGTGGCAGACGAGCTCCCTCCCACCCTCACTTCAAGCCATTCTGTGGAGTGTGGGTCCACTGCTCTATCTCAGCGTTTTCCTTTCTGCCATGCATCCTTCTCCGCTAGAGAACTGGCAGGATTTGGAGGCCAGGGTGGGTGAGTGGCTGCAGAGATGGACAGGGCTCCTCCGAGGCCTCTTGTTGCAGGGGAGGGCACTGGTACTTTTGCAAGACCTCTCTGAGCTGTTGGTCTTCCACCAGGACCTCCTCCAGACCTGGAAGCTGTTCTTGGCGACCAGGTCCATTGTGACCACCGAGAGGGCAGACCTCCTCTTGGAGCCCCTGCTACACAACCCCTACCTTCGTGTGCAGGTGGCGGAGTCCCCCTCGGTGCGCCAGAGGCTGGTCCTGGCAGAAACCACCATAATCGGAGACCTCCTGGACTGTGACAGGGGGGACTAGGTGGATCCCTGAGCGCTCAGTCAATGCCTGGGGCTCTCCACCCTCCTGACCCCCCAACCTGTGCTGCAGGAGATGGGGGCAGCCTTGTCAGGTTTTCCTTGAGCAGGTACTGCGATAGGGCACTCCCCATTCACCCCAGGACTTCCGGACCTTTTAATCAGCCCCCTGTCCTATGAGCCCTCCCAGCCCCCTCCCTTCCACAATACGAGCCAGCTGCATGCCCTGCAGCTGGTTCGCTTCCGAAGAGTGCCAAGGAAATAACTATACACACTCATGCTACACACGTTTCACTTCCTCATCCTTGTGTCCCACCCTCATAACAAATGGCAGGACTATCTACCACCTGTGGAGGGTAAGGAACCCCAGTCCCACAGCCTTGTTCCACAGCCTGGTCTCACGGCCCGCCAGGGATATCAGTTGGCAGCTCCTCCATGGAGCCATGAGCACTGGAGCGTACCTGGCATGGTTCACCCCCATTCCCAACGCCTGCCCCTTTTATGGTGTGAGGGAGAACCTGGTGCACACTTATCTCGAATGTGCCAGGTTGAAACCCCTATTCCGGCTCCTCCAGAACTTGCTGTTGAGGTTCTGGCTGCACTTTTCCCCACACCTGTTCACATTTGCACACTCTGTCCATGGCACCACGAAGTCGTGACACCTTCTCATCAATCTCCTCCTGGCCCTGGCAAAGTGGTCATCTTCAACACCAGGAGGAGGATGCTAGACAAGGGATGCTCTGTGACTGTGGGACCTATTTCCGCTCCTTCCCGGTCTCACGCATCCGGACAGAGTTCCTCTGGGCGACATCCGCTGGCTCCCTAGACAGCTTTGAGGAGCAGTGGGCACTGTCCGGGGTTGTCTGCTTGGAGTCTCCGTCTGGATCCCTAGTTTTTGAACTTGTGACCTTCACCCCTGACCCTGTTATTCATTAGTCCCCTCCCGTATTCAATTGGTTCCCAAGTCCAGTGGTCCCTCCCGCAAGGCTGGGGGAGGGGCCTTTAGATGTGGACGGGCTTGGGCCTGCCCACCTTCCAGGATTCCAATAAGACCTCACTACACCCTCCACATCACCTTATATCTCAGTCACAACTTTTCCAAGCTGTTCCATCAGATTACTTCAACATTTAATACACACAGTGAATGCAACTGGAATTCATGCAGATAGCTCCCAGTGGCTATTACCCGCTCCAGCATGGAGCTTAACTTAAGGTTCCACAGTGGTGTATTAATGTAGGTGGAATATATGGACCCAAAGAGTCAAAGATGTTAATATGGCCCTGAAACTGTCCACCATTAAACAGTTGTAATAGACCTCAGCATGCTTAGTACCATGACAAACATACCATTAAAAATCCTTTTAACCTTTTATTAAAGATACAGAGAAAAGAGTTAAAACATTTGAGATGTAAAGTATTAAGTAAGGCTTTCATTTTAACAACATCCTTTGTTCCGTTTCCCTTAAGCTGGAGAGAGTTTTTAGAAAGAAACCCCCATTTGACAGACTCTTAGATGGTCTTAAAAGATGGTAATAAATGGCTTTTTGGAGAAAAGAGAAGTTAGTTGAGATGGGCTGGATCTGTTGTTGCTGCTACTGTGAAAGTCCAGTCCATAAGAACGTAAGAATCTGCCCAGTACCAAGTCTTCCAACAGTGGATGGTGCCAAATGCTTTAAAGGGAATGAACAGAACAGGGCAATTTATCAAGTGATCCAGTCTCAGCTTCTGACAATCCCATTTCCTAGACGGCAAAACAAGACAAACACACAAAGGGAAAAGAAAAGAAAAAAAAAGAAAAGAAGAGATAGAATATGCAGCTCCTGTCTCTGACGTTGAGACTCACTTGTACCCACTTCTGGAAAAAAACAAGCACACAGTCTTGTCAGCAACTCAGAGACCTTATTTCTGTAGGGCATGTAAAGTGCAGGTCTGTTATCAGTTGTGGGAAGACCTTGAAAGAATGGGATTTAACTGAAAAACTGGACCTAAAAGGTAATTAATAAGATAGAGCATTGAAACAGCAATGACCACCAATCCAGCGAAAATCCTGTTTTTTAATTGTTAGCAACAGACAGCAGCATCCTTTGTTTGTTAAAGGGTATAAAAGGGTGAACTTTTAGAGGGTCCATTGCTAATACCTGCCTGACCAAGTTGAAGCCTTATAAATGTTGTGTTACTAAATGAATGTATTAATTGGTTATTAGTTAGGCTTTCAGACATGTTTAGAGCATTGATATAAATATCATCCGGACTTTGGATTTAATAAAGGAATTTATGGTTAAGTTAGTGTTTGGTGGTACCCTATATTAATATTAATTAATTTGTACAGAACCCCAGAAAGAAGTTATGGGTGCACCAGCCTATCCTTTCATTGATTAGGCTTAATTTCCAGCACATGAAGTTTGGTTCATTAATTTCCAACTCCATACTTTCCTTGTTTTTCAGGCGTGATCTTAACACAATCCTTGAGTTATGTCATTAGTCCTTTTTGTTTGGACTAATTCAGTCTTTCCTTCTTTTTGCACCTTGTCCCATCACTATATGTTGTTTAGGTTATTGTGACATTTTATGAACATTCATTCACTTCTTACAGTTGAGCTCACAATTAGGGTAAATTTGTAGGCCCAGTTATCATGACAGTGAGCACGTATACCTTAACTCTTCATTTTCTGGTATTCAGATGTCTGAGTGCTGTTGAACTCAACATTCTGGAAGTGCACAATTTATCACCAGTCAACTGTAACTGCATTAAAAAAGTTTGTTCTCTTTGAATTGATATTGTATAGTGCTAATTTTTTAATCAGAATGTCATGTGGTACTAAGTGAAAGGCCTTACAAAAGTCTATTACACCTTCACAGGTTTCAGAGTAGCAGCTGTGTTAGTCTGCATCCACAAAAAGAACAGGAGTACTTGTGGCACCTTAGAGACTAGCAAATTTATTAGAGCATAAGTTTTCATGGGCTACAGCCCTTACCTTTTGCAACAAAATTTATAATCTCATTGTCATAGGGGACCCTGTCTGAGTGCCCTCCGGTAGCAGCCAACAGCATAGTGGGTGCATAGTGTTCCCTTCTGAGTCCCCAGTAATTCTACTCCAAGTAATTCTCTTGCCTAATTAATATCCCTCCTTGGGGCCCATTTGTTAGAAAACATAGTGCAAAACAGCCCTTAACAAAATTCCCAAAATTTATCATCTCCTGTATATAGTTCGTAATGTAGCAGAAACAGAGAGCCTGAGACATGAGGCCTGGTATAAGGGCCTTGGTGTAAGGCCTAAGATCCAAACAAAAGTCAGGCCCTGCTGATATAAGGCAAAATTAGTAAGAGTCAGACTATGAGCAAAAGTCAGGACCTGTTACAAAGCAGATCCCTGCTCGCAGGTTCACTATCCAATACATGAACTTGGCAAGAACAGGGCTGATGCTGCAAAAACACTAGCACTCCTAAGAAATACTAGGCATTGGTTATTCATGTAAACACATTCCAGAAGAGTGGTACCAGGACACCCTGATACTAAGTTATGGTGTAACACACTCCCCAATGATGATACAGGGACACACTGACACCTATTAAAGATAAGGTGAGGATTACAAGGTAATAGATAGATGTTTTGACAGAACCAAAGCCCCGAACCCCAATAAGCATGCCCCAGGGGATAGCCACCCCAGCCCTTCCAGCTAGAGTGGAACACTGCTCTTCCCAGCAGAAACTGCCACAGCTTCTCTGCTGGGAGGCTATCTTCACCCAGCAGACCATCCAGCTCAGCCGTCTCCAGCCCTCAATTTCAACTCTCTGGTTTAAAAGTAAGCTCTCCATCCCCTATTGCAGGGGTGGCCAACCTGTGGCTCTGGAGCTACATGTGGCTCTTCAGAAGTTAATATGCAGCTCCTTGTATAGGCACCGACTCCGGGGCTGGAGCTACAGGTGTCAACTTTCCAATGTGCCAGGGGGTACTCACTGCTCTGTGCCACTGTGCCAGGGGGTGCACAACCCTGGCTCTGCCACAGGCCCTGCCTCTACTCCACCTCTTCCCGTCCCCTCCCCTGAGCCTGCCATGCCCTTGCTCCTCCCCCCCATCCCAAGCCTCCTGCACGCCACGAAACAGCTGATCGGGAGGTGCGGGGAGGGAGGTGCTGATTGGCAAGTCTGCTGGTGGGAGGGAGGCGCTGGGAGTGGGGCTGGGGGAGCTGATGAAGGGCTGCTGACATATTACTGTGGCTCTTTGGCAATGTACATTGGTAAATTCTGGCTCCTTCTCAAGCTCAGATTTACCACCCCTGCTCTATTGCTATCTTGTCTTTAGCCATGCCTCACTGGCTTGGGAAGATCAGCTAGCAAACCCCTCTTGCTGCTCTTCTGCCTTCAGCCTTCCCCCAGGAACCTCTTACAGCTTCCTTCAAGAACTTCTTCCAGTCTCCTGACGACAGACAGCCTGCCCATTTTCCTGGCTAATCCAGGCAGCTCTCACCTGCCCTCTTTTCCTGAATGATTCTGACGCTGGGCCAGAAAGGGTTAAGCAACTAGCACGGTAAATGATCCAAATTCTACATTTAGAGACATGTTAGAAAAGTATGTAAATGGTAACTAGGGCCATTCCATATTTAATAGGCTAGAACTTTGAAATGTAAACTTGTATTGTTAAAGAATTGGAAGAAAACAGTGATTGTAGTAGTCTATGTTTACCTATAGCTTGTTAGAGATTAACAATGTAACCAAACAGTTCCTGTCCAGGGCTGGATTCTGTTAATTCAGAGACCAAAAAGAAATATTAACATTTAGATTAAACTTCGGTGAAATAATGTCATTGTCTATATCAGGGGTCTCAAATTCAATTTACCTTAGGGCCAGTGCCAGTCCTCAAATCCTGCCAGCGGGCCAATAATGTCACTGAAGATGGTGTTCAGAAAAGAAAACATTTATATTGTATTTTTTATTTAGAATTTCTTAGAAATAATAAAACTGTCATACAACTTTATACAATTCTTCGCCTGCCAGAGAGTTTTTAGTGTTTGCCAAACATCTGGCAACGCTTCAGTTCTGTCAGTTCGTTGATGTTTGGCCTCAGTGACTGAGCAGCTGAAACCTTCAGGATTGTATCGAGGTGGGCATCAGATAGTTGTTAGAGCATAAGCTTTTGTGAGCTACAGCTCACTTCATCGAAGTGAGCTATAGCTCACGAAAGCTTATGCTCTAATAAATTTGTTAGTCTCTAAGGCGCCACAAGTACTCCTTTTCTTTTTGCGAATACAGACTAACACGGCTGCTACTCTGAAACCTATCAGATAGTTGTGTTCGCTATTTTGACTTGTTTATATTCATTGTGGAAAAAAGTGACAGTGCCTCCATGGCTGACTCTGCCTGGCAACCAATGATGCTGTCTTCATGGATGACTCTGCCAGGCAACTAGTGATGATATCTGTCCCTCTCCCCTGGCCAATGGGAGCTGCGAGGGATGGCACCTGCAGCAGACAGAGGTGGCAGTGTGGCTGCATGGGTCTCTCCTTTGCAGGCCACAGTGGGGAGGTTCATGGCACAAATGGCCCGCGGGCTGGGACTTTGAGATCCCTTCTCTATATGTCTCTTTAAAGTTTATGATAAACTGCTTAATGGATAAATTACCTTATGTTAATCCATGTCATTAATTACTGGTGATGTTTGGGAAACAGAAGGTTACATCAAAGGCCTATGTTCATCCAAGAACTCTGTGCTGCCCAGGAACTGTTTAAAGAACTCTTGGGACCTGATCCTTTCATCTCAGATCTGCTTATGCTTTATCAGGGAAGACACTGAGCTGCAAGATTGAGGTCTCCACATTTATTTGGATCATCCTGGTATGGAACATGGGACTGAAACTATGGACTAATTCTAAAAAACTCTTTGCAACACCAAAGTTCACAATCTCTACTATGAAACTGATATCAGAACTGTATTCGTGTTTCTTGTATAATTATCTTTTAACCAATACTTTCTCTTTCTTTTTAAATAAATTTTAGTTTAGTTAATAAGAATTGTCTGAAAAGCATGTATTTGGGTAAGATCTGAAATATTCGTTAACTTGGGCAATAATGTGTCAGATCATTTGGGATTTGCAAAACGTTCATATTTTACTTGACTGTCTGGCAGGAAGCCCAAGGCTGGGTTACTTTAAGGGAACTCTGTTTTGACTTCTGTGCAACCAGTAAGGTATTGTAGAAGCTATTCTGTTGCTAGCTGGGTGGATAAGTATTGAAAAACCACCAGTTTTACGGATTGTCTGCCCCTTTCTTTGTAGTTTGCCTTAATGGAGTAACCTCAATTTGAGTAACCGCAATGCTAAGCGTGGCCCCCCCGGCACCCTGGTCATAGACTTTTACTCAGGGTGCTTTCTATATCAGCTCTAACTCATCAGGTCTCTCTCTTTAGGGCCCAGATGTCCTCTTTTAAGTCCAATTAGGTGTAAGATGATGAGTCACATGTGTACTGGCCTATTCCCTTTTAACGGGACGGTGCCACTCTGTGACACTCAGAAAAAGGGTTGTTTGGCAAGATGTATTTCCATAAAACCTTGTTGATTGGGATTAATTGTATTTTCATCTTTTAATACATTATTAATTGAATCCTGTATCAGATTTCCATGATTTTTTCAGCAATTGGTAGATATAATTACCAATGTCATACTGCTTATCTTTTTTTAATAAAGGCACAAAATTAGCACTCCTCCACTCTTCTGGAATTTCCCCAGTATTCCAAGGTTTATTAAAAAATTAATATCAGCAGAACAGAGATCTCCTCAGCCAGCTAAGGAGAT